>NC_071097.1:36572752-36827752 GCF_027358695.1 Spea bombifrons | reverse complement strand
GCGATGCCGCTGTTATTCAAATGCCCCCTTTTTTCCCCGTCAGAATTTCCGCAAATCTCAAGACCCAAGAGGATCGTCGCCTGCATCCCTGACGCGTTGCCCCTTACAGGGGGTCTCTACTGTTGGTGGATTTAAAATCTATTTCCATTGGGGAAAAAAAAAATAGTTAAATTCCCTAAACTGAATTAACCCTTTCATGTTTGTAAAAGCGCCCCTCTCCGGCATTCGCCACGTCTGTTATTTCAGCAGAGAAACTCTTTAATAAACATTAATAATAATAATTGGCTTGTTGCCTGTCACAGGTTCTGTTCGTATTAAGTGCGAGTATCGCTTTGGTGGCCCGGGACTGATACCTGCTCCCTCCCCATGCATAAAGCAGCCATGTGATAAACTGTTTGATCTCTAGATTGTAAGCTCCTGTGCGCAGGGCCCTCCTCAGCTATTGTTTCTGTAAGTCAAATTGTTGTTATTCTGGTGCGATATACACACCCCACACACACACATATATATTACACATATACGCACCCACCCACATATCATGTTTCTATTCCGTGGACCTCCATTATGGAATTTTCATGTAAACTTCTTATCTGTGTTATATTTATACAGTGGTTAGAATTCCTCTGTCTCAGCGACTTACGCCCAATATGTGTGTTAATTTCTTGTTCTGTTGCGGTGCGTCCTCGTTAAATGTCTCCGCTTCCTTTTCTTTTTTATATCGGGAAGTTATCCGTTCCGTTCTTGCGGGTCTCGGTCGCGTTAAATGCCGGTTTCCAAACCAGCCAGCTCTATTTTTGCTGCGTTCTTATCTCCCCAGCGCTGTTTATCTGGGGTATTGTTCCAGCGCTGGGGGGGAGGGGGGATTTCACGCTATTATCTGCTGGCGGTCTTCACGATCCCTCCGTCTATCGATCTTTGTGCCTGAAAGCGACCTGCGGAGGACAGCGAGGCCGGAGGATCCTTCCACGCAGGGGATCCACGAGAATAACTCAATCGGCTTTATTTCAGTTTTTTGTTTCCACAGGCTTCATGCAAATGAAAGGCTATATTATTATTATTATTATTATTATTATTGTTATTGTTATTATTATTGGTATTATTTTTGTGATAGCACCATCATATTCTGTAGCGATGTGCAATGGGTAAACGGCACATAACAAGAAGTGCATCGTATGACAATTTGCACTCGCAGAAACCCCAGATGTCCAGAGTTTAGCTTATTTTTAAAAAATTTTAATTTAATTTGAACATGGCTAATTTTTTAATTAATTAAATAAGTATCCCCCTATTTTAACTCTACTGAGAGGGTGGTGGATAAGTGGAACAGACTCCCAGCAGAGGTGGTAGAGGGTAATACAGTGAGGGGATTAAACACGCATGGGATAGACATACGGCTCCTGAATCTAAGACGAGACCAACAACTGATTAAGGTTTGAGTCTTTACAGCAGGAGCTCACAGGTTAAAGACGTGATATTCAGCCTCCGTCTCACAGATATCTCCTCGCTGGCTGTCCCCGGGGGCCGTTTACTTGTTTTACCTAAATAACCAGAAGTAATGGAAGCCGTGAGACCTCCGCGCTCCTTCTTGGCGGGCTGTGTGCTGCGGCCGCTGTTATCGCTGCAGTGATTGGGGTCCAGAAACTAGACGGCTATTTACTTAATAAATTTCTATTTACTTAACTATTTAATGTCCCTCTTTTACGAGAGGAAGGAGGCCGCGTGGATAAAATATGGAGGGGCTGAACACCTTTAACAGGCTGTATGTGTTTATTTCCCCATTATACAGCGCTACGGAGTATGATGGCGCTATATAAGTGTACGTGTGTAACAGTGACGTACACAATGAGAATATCCATGATACGTTTGCTTTGTCCTCCCTGCCGATTCTCCTGTAATTCACATTTGGTGGGAATAGGGTAGAAATATGAATTACTCGGCGGGTATGTATGGGGGGATGCTGGCAAACTTGGCACATTATATTTCTAATGCATACATGCCAAGTGTCCCTGTTTAGTCTGGCTAGTCCCTTTTTTTTTTTTTTTTTTTTTTTTTTTTTTTTTACCTGAATACCCAGCAAAGTCGCATAAACCGGGTAACGCTCCTCTTCGGTCGTCTGAGATATTATGAGGTCTACGTAATATGTGCCTCGATCTGCCCCTGCTTCGTTAGGGTGGGTAACCCGGTGCGTTCAGATACCGTAAATCCCATCCATTGAGACCACAATTTATATGCAGCCTTTGGCGTAAAGTAATATAAGCCAGAGACCATCTATTATTATTATTATTATTATTATTATTATTATTATTATTATTAGAGGGTATAGGCTGCATTTTTGTTTGTTTTCTTGTATTTGACCTTATAACCAGATTTTTTTTCTATTATTCTCGTGGTCTTTTCCACAATTCATTCAAATTTCCATTTTTGTGTTGCTGGTGAAATAAGAAAATACTATTATTATTTATATTTCAGTTCCATGTCCTTCTGTGATAATGACGGCAGTTTGTTCTCCTTCTCTTAGAGTTGCGTTTTCCGTGAACATGGAGGGCTGTCTTCCAGAAGAGCCTGGTGGCCGTTCCCAGGAGCTCCCGGCAGGCGGCACGTCGGAGCTCCCGGCAGGCGGCACGTCGGAGCTCCCGGCAGGCGGCACGTCGGAGCTCCCGGCAGGCGGCACGTCGGAGCTCCCGGCAGGCGGCACGTCGGAGCTCCCGGCAGGCGGCACGTCGGAGCTCCCGGCAGGCGGCACGTCGGAGCTCCCGGCAGGCGGCACGTCGGAGCTCCCGGCAGGCGGCACGTCGGAGCTCCCGGCAGGCGGCACGTCGGAGCTCCCGGCAGGCGACGGGGACTGCGATCTTCAGGAAGAGGCCACCGCTACGGATTTGCGACCTCAAACTGGTTCCCCTGCAGCGGAAGATCACGATGGTGCCGAGGAGTCTCCGCGGAAGGAACCGGCCGATGAACACACAGACTCCAAAGAGAGCAACGGTTCCCGAATTCTACAAACCAAGCTTGGGGCCGACGGCGACCCCGGTGCTAATACAACTTTAGATACCCCATTAGATGTAGCAGCTTCCAGTGTGGCCGGTAGCACCGGGAACGCACCAAACACTAACCTGCCCGCGCCGCTTGTTACGGAACGTTTACCGGAGCTCGATAATGACGCGGACGGTAACGGGCGTCATTCCGACAGGGCCAGTACCAAAGAAGATCTTTCCGGATGCCATCTTCCATCTCTGCACGAGACCTTGCTGGAGGAGATAGAAAGTGAACTCTCTTCAACAGAATCGGATTATAAGCCGCCAAATGGAATGAATAAAGATGGATTTAATTTTAATATTTTGGGAAAGTGTGTGGAGGAGAAATGTCTGCAGCAGGAGCACACGATTAAGAGGTGAGCAAAAAGAAAAAATATATAAATATCTATATACTTCTGAGCCTGAGACCGCTGCATACTGTAACCAGCTCTGCTGCAATTTTTGGTGCTATAGAAATAAAAGCTAATAATATTATATATCGATACATTAGCGCAATGTAATGGAAACCTTTTTGGGCTGGAGGGAAAATTCACTTTTTTATTTACATCCTAGAAGCTCCAAGCTGGGGAGGGAGTCCGGGGTAAAGTTATGCGAGGGATAGTCTCTGAGCAACTTGGCCCTTCGTGAATAATGTATCGCTGCTCTAAAACAAAAGTACCCCTCGTTGCCCGGTTATTACTCTGGGGGTCTCAATGTCTTCACGTTGGTTTACAGGTTGATTGAAGAAAATAAGAAGCACCAGCAGCTGATCCTGGATATTTGCTCGGAAAAAGATAGACTAAGGGAAGAGCTGAAAAGGCAAACTGAAGCGGAAAAGGCTCACCTCGGCTCTATTAGACAGGTGAGATGAGAAACGCACATTGTTTATCCTTCCGTTTGAAGAAGAGACCCCTGAGGTCCCAAAGCGTACGTAACTTTAGCTATTTCTTTGTTGGCCAAGTAAATGTATCGTCTTTAAGGGCTCTTCATTCTTTATTTTCATGTCTTGATGGAACCCAAAGCGCTGGTTCTACTTTTTGACACTTTGGTAACATTTAAAAACATAATTTCTTTTATCTGACGCCCCACAGGAGTGATGGGAGTGATAAGGGGCCATTGGAACACAGGAGTGATGGGAGTGATAAAGGGCCATTGGGACACAGGAGTGATGGGAGTGATAAAGGGCCATTGGAACACAGGAGTGATGGGAGTGATAAAGGGCCATTGGAACACAGGAGTGATGGGAGGGATAAAGGGCCATTGGAACACAGGAGTGATGGGAGTGATAAAGGGCCATTGGAACACAGGAGTGATGGGAGTGATAAAGGGCCTCTGTACGCCTATGAAGATATTCCATAAAAAAAATCAGCCGTTTTAAGCTACAATAGTCATTTTCAACATTAACCCCGTCTGCGCTGGGTTTCTGATCCATTTCATGTTATTTTTATGGGGAAAATGTGGTTTGTTTGTTTTTTTTCTTTCAAAAACAGGGCAATTTTTAAGTGACCCCAACCTTTTGAATGGTCGTGTTCTACAGAGAGAAATTAATGTTTAATTGGAACGGCGCCTAATAATATGAATCCCCCCTGTGAAAGCGTACACGATATTTCGGGTATACACCTCGTTGCCCGGCGCCGGCGGTTCGTTAACGTTCGCGGAGTTCCGGTGTCTGTCTGTGACGGGCAGCGTGGATAACGGCGTTCGCGCAGCCGGTTGCAGGCTGTTGACTTGTTGCGTATTGATGAGGATAGCGGTGCGGCTGCCGATGTTGGTGGAATGGATACCGGCTTGTTTGCTGCAGCTGCGTTCGCTCTGTGCCTGCGCGGGAAAGCACGGCTTTATCTTCTTACGTCAGACATCCACTCACCGCAAATATTGATGATGGAGCCGTGCTTTTCCAGGAGCCGGTTACCGGTGTGTTCTGCGGGTCTCTTCCTTTCTGAAGGACTCCATAGAAATTCTTGTGACGCGTTTTAGTGGCCATGTATATGGATTATATAAATATATAGCGCCGGCAGATTCTGTAGCGCGGTTACAATAGCAAAACAAAGAATTACATGAACAGGAGGTGGAAAGGGCCCTGGTTTTGAGAGCTTACAATCTATTGGAGGCGCACACGATTTTCAGGGGAATTATGGCAATTGGGATTATTCGCATAGATTGTGATGAGGGCCACGATGTCGCATGACGGGAGATTACCTTTAAGAGGAAACATGGCAGGCGTTTAACGCGCGTTTCCTTGAACAATCGTACGTTAATCTCTTTGGAATGTATCTTGCCGCTGCCCTGATCGCTCCTTCCCCGCACCGCCCTGTCTGCGGCATCTATAAATACTACTTTCTTTGGATTAATTACTTCCCGGTTTGTAATTTACTAACCGGTTTCATGATGGAATTTTCTCATTCATAAAAAAAACAAAAACAGACAAAAGTCACTTTCCCGGCTCAGACACCACACTGCTTTACTTTATGGCGATGCTAATGAAGTCCGTTCCTCCATAGACTTTCATTTGTCAGAGACTCTGACTGGGCAGTTAAGACTGAGCCATTCTATTGCTCCCCACAGGCAGTATGATAAGGAGTCGGGGGGTTTAGTAGGTCGGGGATCAGATAACAGAGCGAGAATCATACAAACGGCTGATATGCGGCTGCCTGAAAACTTTATATTATGGGGCAAAAACTACAACTGGGGTAAAATAGCACTATTACTGAAAACGTATTTTTAATCTGATAAAAGGAATAAAAAAAGGAAGATACCAGTTTAACAAAATCATCATTTTCTTGTATTATTGGCAGTATCTTAAGGGTCGCAGGTTTTTATAATGAAAACTTCTTAAACATTTTTTATTTATATACGTTAAAAAAAGCTTTTGGGATATAATTTACAGTCGGCATTAACGAGGGAGTTCCGGATGGAAACCAATCCAAGCGGGGTCTCTTATCACCCAGGAAGAGGGCAGAAATGAAGATTTGGGGATATTTAATGTTTGTTGTATGCAGGAGACTCTAGAAAGTCTGAAGTTCTCATTGTGCTGCCTGCAATCAGGTGGAAACCCGCCGGCTTCACCCATCCAAAGCTCGTCCTCTCAGCCTCGCTGCTTTTAAATTGTGAAAGATATTGAACGCTGTGATTTCTGCGGGAGACGCAGCAACGCGGCTCCAAACAAACGCAATACTCAGAATTTCTCTTTCTTGTCTTGGGCTTAGAAGGCGGATTAACTCGCTGCCGATTCCGTTCATTACAAAGAGCCTGGAGCCCCCCGCGGCAGGAAGAGAGACCCAGCAAAAAGAAATCTCTCTTACTGCTCGCTACAAAGTAACAGCCGAGCGTGTAAAGATTAGAGGGACTGCCCAGAAAGGAGCTCCGGGGATTATTATTATTAATGATAATAATAGGCGTTAAAAACGTTTACTCCTCTATATAGGAACCCAAACAGGGCGGCCCCTGTCTAGTCGCCCGTTTCTCCTGCTGTAAAGACTCAAACCTTAATCAGTCGTTGGTCTCGTCTTAGATTCAGGAGCCGTATGTCTATCCCATGCATGTTTAATACCCTCATTGTAGTACCCTCTACCACCTCTGCTGGGAGGCTGTTCTACTTATCCACCACCCTTTCATTAAAGTAAATCTTTCTTGCATTACATCTAAAAGCCCTCTGACCCTCTAGTGTTAGATTACAGACTCTTTTTTACTCCGTTACACAAAGGATTGGGAAATTCTCCTCACTCCCGGACGTCAGAGTCCCCATTATTGACGTCACGGCTTTTGCCTTTCGCTGACCCGCCTCGCGGTGTTATTCGGAGTCGCCTTGTGGGAACGTCGCCTGCTTTCTCTCCGAGTAAAGATCAAAGTCAGCTGTTCTTGGAACGAAGCGGCCGATTGCACCTTGAGATAAAAGCCGCGGATCCTTTACGTCGAGCCGCCTGGAACGTTCGCTGATTGTTGGAGAATTTGCAGAACTCACCGACTTTTTGTTTATTTTTCCTTTTCGAGTTAAAACTGCAAAAAATTAAAGATGCAGAGATTATTTTTTTTCTTTCTACAGCGTGCAGGAAGAAGCGGTTTAAACTTTCACTCCACTATATAGAAACCCAAACGGCAGGTCGGCCCCATTCGGCCCGTCTAGTCACCCATTTCTCCTGCTGTAAAGACTCAAACCTTAGATTCAGGAGCCGTATGTCTATCCCATGTATGTTTAATACCCTCCCTGTATTACCCTCTACCACCTCTGCTGGGAGGCTGTTCCCCTTATCAGTAAAGTAAAAAATCCGCACCTGAACAGAAACAGGTGGCCCGGTGCATGCTGGGATTCTGTGTTACTTGGTAATAATGTAAGTAGCCATCATGCAACTAACACAAAGCCACCACGGACACCCCGCAACATCCCAATGGCTTCAGGGGTGCACTAGAGACGAACACTGAAGGCTATTGTGGCAAATAATTGGCAGCGTCCAGGAGACGCCGTCGGCCTCGAGAGGGTTAAATGTCTCTAAAAATGTATCAAGGAAGAAGCGCCTTTTAAAATAATGCCGGTTCCAGGGTTTTATTATTTGTTGCAGAGGGGAGGGTAACGCTTGTGTTTTTTGTTATTTCAGCTGGAAGGAAGGATCGAGGAGCTCAGTAAAGAGCTGAGAGCTTCGCGGGAGAAACTCGTCGCGCAGGATACGGCAGCCAAATCCGCCATCCAGCAGCTGCACAAGGAGATGGCCATCCGCACGGACCAGGTAGGGTCCCCGATAGGGCGGCGCGTGACGGGCTGCTTTATAACAATGGCTCCCACTGGTTTATTGAGCTGTACGTCTCTTCTGGCCCCTGCGCAGATCAAACTGATTTGTCCGCGTGGGTTTAGGTGCGTTCGTAAATATGCGCCTTGTTGGGCTGACTGATCCTCGTGGCGCTCGCTGATCACACTGGAATGGGGATAGTTCGGTTGCAGAGCTGGTTTAAAGGGACCCTCCGCTGCCACCAGCAGAGCATTTATATTAAAGTACTTTGTAACGGCTTTAAAATCCTTTAGGAGAAGCTGCAGCTCACCACCCCCTCCATTATCTGGAGGTGGTTGGAGGGGAGCATGCTGCGCATGCGCATTGGAAAGTCGGCTTAGCTCTAGGAGGTCTAACGAGACATGCGCAGGAAGCGCTCCTGTTGATTTTGGTGAGAGTGCTTTCCTGCCACTGATTGGTTACTTCAAGCAGCCAATCAGTGGCACGAAAACCTCAGACCGCAGAGAAGGCTGTGAGTTGTAGCTCTGCAGCTGCAGCTTCTACTGAAGATAATTCCATGTTAGTACTTACAACTTACGTTAACTATGTATTACTTTAATGAGAGGGTGGTAGATAAGTGGAGCAGCCTCCCAGCAGAAGTGGTAGAGGGTAATACAGCGAGGGGATGTAAACATGCATGGGAAAGGCACATGGCTCCTTAATCTAAGCCGAGGTTTGAGTCTGAGCAGGAAAAACGGGTGACTAGATGGGGGCCGAATGGGCCGATCAGATGGCAGATTCTATGTTTCTGTATAGGAAAGGCCACTTACTTTGTGTAATTTGCAGGCCAACAAAAAATGCGAGGAGGCGAGGCAGGAGAAAGAAGCCATGGTGATGAAATACGTCCGAGGGGAGAAGGAATCGCTCGATCTCCGGAAGGAAAAGGAAACGCTGGAGCGAAAGCTGAGAGAGGCGAACAAGGAGATCGAGAAAAGCAGCAGCCGGATCAAACTTCTCACTCAGGAAAAAGGGAGGCTGCACCAGCTGTACGAGAGCAAGGTGAGCGCGCGCCGTCGGCACGGCGACCGTCTCCCCGCGCCGCTGTCTCCCCGCGCCGCTGTCTCCCCGCGCCGCTGTCTCCCCGCGCTGCTGTCAGGGCAGCAATGAAGCCAAACCAATACATTGTAACAGGTAACAGACAATAAAGGGCACTTCCTCGCTTTGGACTTTTTGTTGGGGGGGTGGGATCTGGGACTCGGGGTCTCGTCTTCTAACTGGCCGGCACAATGTCGCGGTTTTACAGCCTCAAGGAGTCCGCGTTTGTTAATTTGTATGAATGTCCGGAAAGAGCAGGGACCCCCCAAGAAACAAACGAGAACGAAGCAGAGAGCTCTGAATTTCCGTTTGCATTTTGTTTTTTTGTTTTTTTTTTACCTTCTCCGTGTCTCCTTTTCTGCAGTTCCGCTTCTTCTCTCGCCTCTTCTTGTTCTTCTGTCTTCTTTCTTAATCCGTTTCTCCCTGGTATCGGCTCCATCAGCCAGGCCTTGCGGAGCCTCCATGTCTCTGCCCTCTCCCCCGACCGGAGGAATTAGGAAGGGGCTTTCGTGGGAATGCTACGATAGAACGGATTCACAGACAGAGAGGTGCGCAAACGCTTCCTTTCTTCGCGGATCCGTCTGCATTATTCTGATTGGAGTACTCCCGTGAAAGGGCGGAGCCATGGCGCCAAACTCTCCTCTGTTCCTCCAATCAAGGGAGAGGGTGTGTGCGGAGACTCAGTCCTTTTGCGGAAGCGCTCCGGGAGGCTTGGTTAACAGAGTGGATAGTGGGTTGAAGCGGACGAAGAAAGGAGGCGCAAAACCGAAGAACACGAAGAAACAACACAAGTAGCTGCGGAAAAGGAGAGAGAATTTATATTTCCGAATGGAAAGTGAGAACCCCGCATGCTGCTCGCTGTGTGTTTTGTCTCTATTGTGTTATAAAGTGACCTTTTTTCTGTATTTTATTTTAATGAAGGAATCTGAAACAAGCAGACAGAATCGAGAAATCGAAAAACTTAAGGAAGAAGTCAACTCGTACGCCATCAAAGTGAAGTGGGCTCACAATAAGCTGAAAACCGAGATGGATACGCACAAGGTCAGGGTTCCAGGGCTCTCAGCCTGCGCGGGGTTAAAGCCGCACTCCAGCCGTCGCATGCTTTTTAATGCATATAAAGGCTGCCATTTAGTTTTAATTCATCTGCATGGGGTGGGAGGGGTACCATAAATGTAATGTCAGGGGCGTTAGGCTGTCCCTTTTGAGCCCACAATCCCGACAATCCCTCAAGCAGAGACTCGTTGGCTTAGGCTGCGCAGGTTCACACTTAGAACCTTTTGTGGAAAAATAATTTTGTGTTATTTATCATTTTTCTTTGTTCTTCTGTTGCAGGAAACCAAAGACAAACTTCGTGACACGACCGCAAAGCTGAACCAAGCGAAGGAAGAAGCCGAGCAGATCCGCCGGAACTGTCAGGAAATGATTAAAACGTATCAGGTGACCACAAACCCTGCGTCTCCCCGGACTGCCTTACGGGGGTCTGAGATCCGGGGCGATCCCTGCTGGTAACCAGCGCGGTGGATTCGCTTTCTGAGTGGAGTTAGGGCCACGGTCTGCTCACTGGTGGGTTTTCCAGGGGATGCCCGACTCCGTGTGACGTCTACGGTCGTATCTGCAGCGCGGATCTGAAGGGGGCTCGGGGGGCTTGAAAACTACTGGGGTAGATATTTGACGAGCGCCTCGGGATCCGGGCAAGAATCGCAGTCAGCTGTCATTGTAAAGACGATAAAGTCATGAGTTGGTTACATGTTACTGGTTTCATTTACATAAAAAAACATGCCGTCTGTGAAAATGATAAAAACTTGTTACAACTGACAATATCTCCAGAATATATCCAAAAGAAGACGTATTTAGATATTTATTTTAGTTGTGTTTGACCTGCGGTGACATTCCTTCAGGTTTTTACAGATGTTTTAATTGGATTTTCCATTCCGGGTTTTTCTCCAGGAATCTGAAGAAATTAAATCCAATGAACTGGACGCAAAGCTCAAGGTAACGAAGGTGGAATTAGAGAAACAGATGCAGGAAAAGACCAGCAGCCTGGAGGTGAGAACAAACCTGCGCAACGTCTGTACCCGGCCAATCAAAAGCTTGGGGCCACTCAGCTGATTTCATGCAAAACAAGGACATTTCTGGCTGTAACATAATTACAAAAGGGGGTTTCTAACCATCAATTAGCCTTTTAAACTTAAACTTGGATCAGCGAACACAACGTGTCATTGGAACCCAGGAGTGATGGGAGTGATAAAGTGCCATTGGAACACAGGAGTGATGGGAGTGATAAAGTGCCATTGGAACACAGGAGTGATGGGAGTGATAAACGGCCATTGGAACACAGGAGTGATGGGAGTGATAAAGGGCCATTGGAACACAGGAGTGATGGGAGTGGAAAAGGGCCATTGGAACACAGGAGTGATGGGAGTGATAAAGGGCCGTTGGAACACAGGAGTGATGGGAGTGATAAAGGGCCATTGGGACACGGGAGTGATGGGAGTGATAAAGGGCCATTGGGACACAGCAGTGATGGGAGTGATAAAGGGCCATTGGACGACAGGAGTGATAAAGGGCCTCTGTACGCCTATTAAGAGATTCCATTAAAAATCAGCCGTTTTCAGCTACAATAGTCATTTACAACATTAACCCCTTCTGTGCTGGATTTCTGATACATTTCATGTTAGTTTGATGGGGAAAATGTTTAGGCCGCTGTCTTGTTCCTATGTGATGCTGGAAACCGGGGATCCACCTGGGACAGACGCCTGAGCCTCTGGTGGTCGACTTTGTTCTTTTAATGCATATTCATTTATCTTAAGGTGCATCAAGCGAAAATGAAAGAACTAGACGATCTAAGAAGAACATTTACAGAAGGCATGGACGAGCTCCGGACGCTTCGCACAAAGGTATCGGTCAACCTCAGACACGCAGCTTAATGGTCACCGATATAGATGGGAGGAACATTCGCCGCCGCCGTCTGTCTTGCTCAGCGCTGTTTGTCTTGCAGGTAAAATGCCTGGAAGCCGAGAGGCTGAGGACGGAGGAAGAGCTATCGAAATACAAGGAACTTATTAACCGGCAGAAGGCTGAGATCCAGAACTTGCAGGAAAGGGTTAAACTTGTAGACCAGCAAGAAGAACAGCACCAGAGGTAAACCCCGCGCGTCTCTTTACTGGCTGCCGGTGCATTCGGGCTGAACGGCTGCGACCTGCGAGGATTATTAATTATCATAATTAATTTTCGGAATAAACACATTGAATGCACATTATCAGTCTCATAAAACTCTATGATCCACAGTGGGGGGGTTGCTCTTAGGACAGCGTTCTGATCTAAATGTTTCCTTTTGAGACCTACGCTGCAGACTTTTGGTTATTAAAGAGTCAGTTTTCTGTCCCTGACACCCCTACTATAAAAATTGCAAACCCTGAGTAACCCTGGCGTTAATATACGTTCTATAAAATGAAATGGATTAAGACCTCCATCGCGGGGACACCTCGTCCATCTGCTGAGCGCCATGATGTCGATCTTCAGGTAAGGTTGGGGGCTGGTCCCACCTCTGGCCCCACCCACTCCTTCCTGGGGTGAAGCCCTCCCTCCTGCCACACCCCACTCAACACAGGTGTCCTATTCCGACGTCTAAAGTATTGGGGCGCTCGGTATAATCCAGCTGCGAATGGGTCGATTCCTGCGTCTTTCGCTTTATAATGTTTCCAATGTCTGGATGCTTTCAGCTTTACTCTGTCTCTTTTTTTAACTTTTTTATAGATGTTGCTTTTATATAAAAATACTTTTTTCTTATGAATAAATGATTATTTTGTGTAAGATATAACGTATCTGAAAATCAGAAAATGTAACTATTTAGAATTGGTTTGGGTTAAATCTTCATATTATATAATTATAAATATATTAACGTATAAAATGTGTATTATAAATATTATGTTTTTATCCACCTGTTCTAACCCAGACTCTTTCAATACCTTTAAGGGACCGACAAGAGATAAAAGCCCTGCAGGAGGACGTGGCTGGCCTGGACTCGGTGGTCTCCGACTTACAGAGCGACATCGAGGGGAGCCGGAGCCGGGAGTCCGAGCTGCTGCTTTTCACCGAGAAGCTCTCCAGCAAGAACGCTCAGCTCCAGTCTGAATGCAACTCCTTACAGGTGCAGCTGGACAAGCTGACCTACGGCGAGCGGGAGCTACGGCGAGAGGTGGAGCAGCTGAGCCGCGCCAACGCCGAGCTGGTGAGAGGACGAGCCCGTGGGGGATGTTCTCCTGGTGCGAGCCGCGCATGCACAGTGTATGAGATGTATATGTATGCGGGGTTTTGATTATTTTCCTTGATTTTACCAATGAAGGAGGAGAGGTTGCAGGCGGAGGGCTCGCTGCGCCAGCAGGAGGTCCAGACGCTCCGGGCTGAGTTAGAAAGCCAGCGGACGCTCGTCGAGTCGCTGAATACGCAGATCGTGGAGCTGAAGGACGAGCTGGTGACCCAGAGGCGTAAACATGCCGTGAACCTGAAGGATCTCACCAAGCAGCTGCAGCAGGGTAACAGCTTCCGACCGTAACGTCTGTGGGTCTCTGCCCCGTGTGCGTCTTCTTCACAGATTACCTTGGGAGACCCAAAGCATTATTATGTAATATGATGACCCAATGTCAGGTTTGAGTATTCTCCCCTTAAAAATCAACAGGACACAAAGGGAGAGGCAGCTGCAGGGCTGCAGCTTCAACCTCCACTAAGATTACCATTTTGGAGGGCTACGTATTCTGTTGCCCCGCCGGAGCGCCGTCGTCTCTTTGTCATCTCTCTCTCTCTCCTTATTCCTGCAGCACGGAAAAAGCTGGAGCAGATGGAGAATGGCGGCTACGAGAAAGAAGTGAGCAGCATGGGAAGCCGATCCAGCTCTTCAGGTAACGTGATGGGGTCGCCCCGGCCGATGGCCGCTTACACGTATGTTACGGGCCGATCCTTTCACGTGTAACTTCTGTTACTCTACATCCCGTGTGTGTGTGTGTGTATATATATATATGTGTGTGTATATATCTATCCCTATGCACTTGGCTCCTAAGGTCTTGTGGTTTTTCTTAAACAATTATCCCTCTTTATCCGCACACGCAGATGATTTCCAAAAAGTTATTATATTTTAGATAATAATTTTTTTCTTAACTTCTGTATTTTGTAAACCATGAAATGATTATTTTTTCATCTTTGTATCGGTGTCACCGGTCTATTCATCCATCGGGTTAAACGCCTTTCTTTTTAGGAGTATAGAATATATACGGGAAAGCCGTCCTCTCGGCTAATTCCTTTCTTGAGGCTCTGCTCGCGTCAGTCGGCGGTCGGATTGAGTGAATTTGTTGTATTTTTATGCGAGGGTTGGATTTTTTTACCCCTTCCGTGAAATATGTGTGATAATGGTCTCAAGCGCCCTGTGAAAGGTTAAACAGTTTTTACTGACAGAACAACATGCATGTTTAAGTAACCTCACTGTATCAGCCTCTCCCACTACTGCTGGGAGGCTGTTCCACTTATCCACCACCCTCTCAGTAAAGTAAAACTTCCTTCCATTCCATCTGAGCCTCTAGTGTTAGATTCTGACCCTTTTGTTGTAACTTTTCTCCTCCTTTGAAATAAACGTCCCTCCCGTCCTTTTGTTAAATCCAATCAAATATTTAATAGTTTCATCCCATCCCCTCCGTCTTCTTTCCACGGTATACACTACTCCTGCAATGGAGGTTTTCCGATCGCCGGAGAACGGCAGGTTTCTCAAATCATTTTACAGCTTGAGAAAACAAAACATGGTGTTTACAAAATATAAGTATTACACCCCCCCCCTTACACGTATTCCATAGGAGAAGCCCTCTTCACCTCCTGTTCTCAGGGTCTGTGTGATTATTCCGCCCCATTAAATTCTCTTTTGCCCGTTGTGTTAAGGGGTATGGGAGGGAGAGAAGTCCAGAACAGGACTTTGATTAGATTATGCCGGTTCTGCCACGGTCTGCCACTGATCGCGACATCCATGAGTTAACCTGTTATTATCTCCAAGACAACTGCATTGATTGGTAAAAGCACAAGCTATAGGTAGCTGGGGGGGGTCCTCACTTGGTCCATTCTGTTGGCTGTTATGTTGCGTTAGTTTAATGGATTTGGGATTCCGTACGAAGGTGTTTTTTTTTTTTTTATTATTTTTAAACATTTTTACGTTAATGTACCATTTTAAATAAATATCTGAGCCCCTGACTGTCTATGGCCTGGCAGATAGCAGATGGCAACTGTTATTATTTAAGCGCCTTTTATGCACCGGCACTTACTCTTTTGTTTAATGTTCCCTTAGTATTATAAAAATCCCTTTAAATCTATAGTTTTAGTTTTCCGGGAGCTACAGATTAGTGGATTTCTAAACCGTTTTTTTTCGCTTTCGACCTGCAGGGTCTCTCAACGCCCGAAGCAGCAACGAGGATCGCTCTCCGGAGAACTCCGGGTCATCCGCGGCCGTGGACAGCTTCCCCGAAGTGGATAAAGCCATGCTCATCGAGAGGATCGTCCGGCTGCAGAAAGCGCACGCCCGGAAAAATGAAAAAATAGAGTTCATGGAAGATCACATTAAGCAACTGGTGGAGGAAATTAGGAAAAAAACTAAGTATGTATGATGCCATCGCCCCAATTCCATACTGACTTCTTGGGATTTGATTCTTTTACGTACAAAATTTCTTTTTGCGCTACCGTTCAAAAGTTTGGGGTCACTAAGAAATTTCCTGTGTTCCAATGACCCTTTATCACTCCCATCACTCCTGTGTTCCAATGGCCCTTTATCACTCCCATCACTCCTGTGTTCCAATGACCCTTTATCACTCCCATCACTCCTGTGTTCCAATGGCCCTTTATCACTCCCATCACTCCTGTGTTCCAATGGCCCTTTATCACTCCTGTGTTCCAATGACCCTTTATCACTCCCATCACTCCTGTGTTCCAATGACCCTTTATCACTCCCATCACTCCTGTGTCCCAATGGCCCTTTATCACTCCCATCACTCCTGTGTTCCAATGGCCCTTTATCACTCCTGTGTTCCAATGACCCTTTATCACTCCCATCACTCCTGTGTTCCAATGACCCTTTATCACTCCCATCACTCCTGTGTTCCAATGGCCCTTTATCACTCCCATCACTCCTGTGTTCCAATTGCCCTTTATCACTCCCATCACTCCTGTGTTCCAATGGCCCATTATCACTCCCATCACTCCTGTGTTCCAATGGCACGTTGTGTTCGCTGGTCCAAGTTTAAGTTTAAAAGGCTAGTTGATGGTTAGAAAATCCTTTTTGTAATTCTGTTACAGCCAGAAATATCCTTGATTTCCATGAAAACCGCTGAGTGACCCCAAACTTTTGAACCTTAGCGTATCTCCAATGACTGCGTGCTCACGAACCATATGGCGACCTTCCATCTTTGTGGCCATGTGGGGCATCTTCTAATTTTATTCCACTTCGTCATTAATACTCACGCTCTCTGGACTAACCTATGTAGGAGTTATGTATAAAGAGCAGCGGTGTTCCAATCGCCGTGGTAACCAGGAGAATGCTCCTTGATACATAACCCCGTTGCGTCTCCTCTGTTTTCTCCACCGGTTGCTTGTGGTTCTTTTCTTGTCTGTTTTTTATGTTTCATTATTTCACCATCTAACGTATTTTTATTGTTAAAGTGATAATCTGGGAGATAAAATCAGCTTTATTCAGACAGCAGAGCATTCGATCGATTTAAATATTATTTATATGCCCTTTGAGACCCGACTGCGATGTCTTTATTCTGCATCAAACTCTGAGCTGGAAACGAGAGGGAAAGCGAAACGCGGCGGGGGGAAAACAAAATTGACTGTTTGAAATCAAAATGTAGTCGTTGATTTCTTGTTGCATTCTTAGAAAGACAGATACCTTGGGTAATAAATATTTAACGGAAATTGAGCTTTAGAAACATAGACCCTGTTAGCAGATCGGCCCCCATCAGCCCATCGTTGGTCTCATCTTAGATTCAGGAGCCGGATGTCTATCCCATGCAAATCCCCTCTCTGTATTACCCTCTACCACTTCTACTGGGAGGCTGTTTCACTTAACTACCCCCCTCTCAGTAAAGTAAGACTTCCTTCCTTTCCATCAAAGCCTCTGAGAAAGGAATTTTCCAATGGAACGGAGGGCTACAACGGGTTAAAAGAATCATTTTATTAACAATAAATCCTGTTAACTCTTGTTTTAAAGGCATTTGAAGCTCTGTTTGCTTCATAACCGATACCGATATATATACATAATCTGCAGCTGGTTACGTAGTAAAGACGCGACGCTCTGCCCCGTCCTGCGTCGCTTCCCGGATTCCATCGAATGGTTTTAATAAGAGGGGAAAAGAATTGATTGATTTTAGTCTTCCGTTGGGTTTCACGTTCATACCGGGGGTCGACCCCGTTAGCAAGACGCAGACTATTAACGAGGAAAATCATCGTATTATTCTAACGTGTTTTATAACGTGTTCAGAACTTAAAACACGGGCAATTCTTTGCGTTTTAAAAAATATATATTTATTTCCATAAAATAACGTTAATTTATTATGAAGCTGGTGACGCGGAAGCCGTTAAACCCCTGGAATCATTTAAATTTCTTATTGGCACCGGGTTCCGCTTTTTTGCTTCCTCTGCTGATATTGAGCTGTTTTTGTCACAGATTCACTTTAATTCCACGTCCTTTCCCCTAAAATCTTTCATGTATCAGGAAATCGTTATTATGTATCGTCTATAAATATTACTGTGATTGAGATATCATTTTTTTCCTGTATTTTTCCATTTTTATCATTTATTATTGTTTGTTTTTTTACTGGCTTTTTCCGTTGATCCGATCGGTTTTGTGTATCTAGCCGATCGGTTTTGCGGCTAGTTATTAATTCCGTTTGTCACGTGAGCAGCCGCTACTAGCTAGACAGAGCCTGTCGGCCTTTAAAGCTGCAGTTCCACCTCCTCTGCTGGATTTAATACTCTTCCATTTAATTGCAGCGTTTAGACGTCTTTCCTAGTCCCATTAAATACCCCAACCCGGAAGGCTTATAATTGCCACACGATACACAAGCAAACGCAGCTTGTTAACCCCTTCATGACAAAGCATTGTTTTAATGGGACCCATTGTCCTTAAGGGGTTAAAGAATTTTCTCAACAGTTTCTGTGTTGCTTTTAAAGAATAAAAGGGCAGATCTGCTAAGGTATATATATATTTTTTTTTAAGGTATATATTTTTTGCTTAACGTATTAGAGAGAGAAATGAATATTTTGTTTGAGTGGAACCGCAGTTTTAAGTTCATAAAAAACCATCAGGGAATGCTTAATTGTCTGATAGGCTGTTGCCATAGATGCGTCTTATTAGGAACAGACGCTGCCCGGGTATTGCTGTATTCACATCGCATGACACCCAGCGGACTCTGTTGAATCTTTCTGTGTTTTTTGGGGGGTCTCCTCCAAGTTTTAATAAAAAAAAAAAAAAAAAAAAAAAGTTAAATTATTATTTTTAAAATCAAATAAATAAAAAGCCATTATCTTCAAAACGACAAAGTAAGAGTAGCGTTGATTGTCGCCTATTATGGCTGGTTTTTGGGGGTACTTTAGGTTGAGTTAATTCAGTGTAAATTATTATTATTATTATGGGGGGTATTTTTATTTATTTTTAATGTTTCCCCAGCATTGCTTAAAATAAAACTAATATCCAAAAAGGTGGCCAAATACACAAAATATATATAAATATATCTGGCTCTCCGTTTCTGGAGCTGAAGGAACTTTGCGGATCGGATGATTGTTCTCGTTGTCTGTGAGCCGTGCGGGAAATTCCTGGATTCTCCGTCTTTTTGCCCGTTTTCTGTCCGTGGGTTAAGTTTGTGGTGCGGCTCTTGTATATCTCTGCCGATGGCTTCTTGGACGTTAAACGCTCAGAAAGCGGGCAGCTCCGCGATGCTAGAATTTACTGGAAACAATTTGAAATTTAATACAAATAAAATTAACTAAATCTAGTTTGGTTTTTTTTGTTTTTTTTCTTGAGTGTAACGCTTTACCCGCCACAGGCATGAGGATTCGTCTGTCCAAAAATATTTTTCCTCTCTTCTCAGGGCAAGTTTATTTTTTATTAATTTTTTTTAAGGGCTTTGTCACCTAAATGTTTAACACGTGCCAGTCGTCCCACTAATTGGGATATAAGCAGAATCGGTATATTGGCAGCAGAGATAACGTGTCATACCCTCTGCTCTCACCCCACCTTATGACATCACATACCAGTAATTTATGCAAAGTCATTTGCATATGGGGTTGCGCTATTTTATTGGTGGGGGGAGGGTACAGAGACACGGATTTTGGGCCGTCCGCTGGCTTCGTTTAGGGTCTCCGGTTTGGGTTATAAATCGCCTGTTTTGGGCTGAAGAGCCTCCGCTGGTTGCCAGTTGGCTGCCGGATTGCGTATTTGGTCGCTAGGAGTCAGGCTTTTCTGCGGGACTCAAAAGTAAGGATTTTCCTGCCAGAAGTAATTATTTCAACATTTTCTTTCTGTCTTAAATACAAAAAAGAAATGGCGCGGTGTACGTTCCGGGCAGAGATGGATTGCGCATGTCTGAGGCGGGGGGGGGGGTCTTTATAATCTGTGAATAATACAAATATTTAAGTGGAACCGAGACTAAGAGGGACCGGATTCTAATAACCGCCGTGTGACTCGTATCCATCGCGTCTTTAAACTGATTGACACCCCGTTGTACTGCGCTACGGTATTAAATAGCGCTATATATAAAACAATAAAAAATAATAGAAAGCCCAGTGAAAGAGCGAGACTATAAATGTAACGTCGTAACGGAAAGCGCCATCAAAGGCTCCGCTTCATTTGCATCAGGACCGGAGGTGACTCCTCCATATTCTCCTCCTCTCTAGATTGTAAGCTCTTTGAGCCGGACCCTCCTCGCCCGTTGTTTCTGTGAGTCAGATTGTTATGTGACGTCCCTTCTACCCGTTGTACAGCGCTACGGAATATGATGGCGCTATATAAGAAACAATAAATAATGCCTGCCCGTTCCACACTCGCTCTGGTTTTATCCCCCGCGATACATTCGGGGTATGACACGGGGGGGGCGCTAACGAATGATGGTTTGATTGAGCTCGATATAGCTGCCACATATCCCGATTCTCCCCCAGATCCGAAGCGTTTCTCTCGCTGCCGGGTCGTTTTCCTCCTTAATGCTTTTCTACAGACTGCCGAGATCAAAAGCGGAGCGCGTGTAATTACCGCGGGGTGTAATAATTACCAGGGCGTAATGGGATAAAACACGCGGTGCGGCTAAAGTCAAAACCGCTGAAATGATCAAATTAGATTTTTTACGAGAGAAATCCTGTAAGCCGCTGTTCCCTCTGAGGCGACCGATGCAGGAAGCGATTTATTAGTGGTTTTTATTATTAATTATGTTTTATTTCTCGGCCTCCTGCTTAGCGGCCTCTGTTTTTTGTCCTTTTTGCAGAATTATACAGAGTTATGTTTTGCGGGAGGAGGCTGGCACTCTGGCGACGGAGGCCTCGGATTTCAACAAAGCCCATTTAAGCCGTCGGGGAGGAATAATGGCCTCGCTGTACACCTCGCACGCGGCGGACAGCGGCCTCACGCTGGATTTGTCTTTGGAAATCAATAGGAAGCTGCAGGCTGTGCTGGAGGACACCCTGCTGAAAAATATTACGCTGAAGGTGAGCGACTCCATGCAAGCGGGACAGCAGCTTTAATCGTCTAACACTTTGTGCGATTCGGAATTTATCAGGGAAGGCTTAATTTGTCACGTGACGCAAAAAGCAGGTACTGTTCTGTGGGTAAACGTGGGGGGGGGGCCCGGGAAAAGCTCATTGGTCAGAAGCGGCTGCTATACAAACTATACCTGGAACTTTCCGCGTTCCGACATCCCAAAATATTAACCCCTTTATGGCCCGGGACGCAGATCCTGTTGCGTCGACTCACTAATGACGGCAGCCAAATGCCCCTCGTGGCAACCGAAGGGAGAGAGATTCTGAATAGAATCACCTGTGTTCAAGCAGGGAGAAAAGCACCAATCAGGATGCTCGGATATCGTTAAATCAGAGGAGTATATGGAGGAGTCGGCTCCAGACTGTGAGACCCCAGAATCTGCCCCTTCACCCTGAGACTGGGGTAAAAACCCTGAGAATCTGCCTCTTCACCCTAAAACCCTGATACTGGGGTAACTACCCAGAGAATCTGCCCCTTCACCCTGATACTGGGGTAAAAACCCTGAGAATCTGCCATTCACCCTAAAACCCTGATACTGGGGTAACTACCCAGAGAATCTGCCCCTTCACCCTGAGACTGGGGTAAAAACCCTGAGAATCTGCCCCTTCACCCTGAGACTGGGGTAATAACCCTGAGAATCTGCCATTCCCTTGATAATTCCCAGGTATAGAAATCCTACAAAGTGCCAGAAATAAATAAATCAATAAATAGCAAAGTTATGAATTCTTTCCTTAAATAAAGACGGGAAACGATCTCTCCCAAAAATGTAAATTTACAGAACCCGCCGGAGAGAGTCGCGCTCCGCGTCCGTTTTATCAGTCTTATCTCTTTATTCGCTTTATCGGTAACTTTCGCTCGCGGGTTCTGTGGAATTCCCGGTTTGCCTGTAAAGTTTATTTAATAAAACAAATAAATAAATCTATTATTCTCGGGAAATCAGAGACCGATATTCCGTAACTTTTTTTGTGAATACGTGTATTTCTCACTCAGGAAAATCTGCAGACTCTGGGCGGTGAGATCGAGCGCCTCATCAAGCAGCAGCACCACTAGCCGGAGCGCGGAGCGCAGCCGGACCCCCGACGTCGTCCGCCCGCGGAGCGCGAGGGGCAACCACGGACCTCTAAAAACAAATATCGCCTAACGGGAGCACTGGCTCCATTATTACGCCTCCGGGTAACCCTTTGACTGCCGCAGAGCTGAGGCACCTGCTGCTCGAAGGGCCGCTGCTGGCCGGACGCCCGACGCGCCTAAATCTCCTTCTTTGAGGTTTTTTTTCCCCCCATTCTGAACGCGGATTTGAAAATTTCCGGAAAAGAAATTGCACTAAAAGTGCGGTAAGAAGCACCGGCCGGTACGGGGGGGCGGGGGTTGGATAACGAGGACCCCTTTGGGACGTGTTCTACCACAGCTTACAATTTTATGATTTTTTGGGGGGGAATTTTTTTGTTTTTTCTTCATTAATACCGGCAGCGATCAGTTTTCTCCCCACCGAGGGGGGGGGGGGGGCGAAAAAAATATCAAGTGTTAAAGCGGTTTAATGCGTTTAATCTCGTCGCTCGTTTAAAAATCAGTCCCAGCGGAGATAAAAATCCATCTCGGTATTGTTTATATATTTTTTTTAATGAAATTGCCTTTTTTTTATTATTTTTTCCTCGTTTGTGCGACCCGTTTCACTGTGAAGCCATTAATTATAATCTTATTATATCTTTGGGACCCGAAAAATGTGTATATATATAAAATGCCGGTGTAATTATTTTACCAGATTATTATTTTTGTTGTGTTTTTTTGGCTTGAAATGTACAGATTCTCCAGACTGCGTCATACCGATGACATCATAACACTCCAGCAATGTTTGAATGCGCATTTTAATGTTAAATACATCCATTGTGCTTAACGAAAAAGACGCGATCTCTGTGTGGTTACCGGAAGCGAGGGGTTTTTATGGGGGCCGCTGATGTCCAAAGCGAACCCATCCCCCAATAAATGAAGAAAAAAAATATTTAAAAAAGCCAATTCATTAGTAAGATATAAACTGATTTTTTTTTTTGTGTCTGTAAGACTCAGCATTTTTAATAAATA
Source organism: Spea bombifrons (assembly GCF_027358695.1). Lineage (NCBI taxonomy): Eukaryota > Metazoa > Chordata > Amphibia > Anura > Pelobatidae > Spea > Spea bombifrons. Next base: position 36,805,094 of record NC_071097.1, on the reverse strand, counting down.
ATAGCAATCTAGGTGCCATGGGGGGGGGGCATTTTAGGGTAAAATCTCCGCTCCTTAATTTCTGCACCAATAAAAAAAAGTTGCAGGAATTTAAAGGATTGGCGTGAGTGATCAGGTGCATGCTGGGATATAATGCGGGGGGGGGGCAATTCACTTCACGGAGTACCAACCAATAAAATGTATCAGCTGGTTGCTATGGTGATAAGAACACCTAAAACTTTGCACTAAAATTGCTCTTTATGATAAACTCCATTGTATATATAAATATATATATATTGGCACCGTAAAGGAAGCTCGCTTTACCCGCCGCGTTTTACTCGCTTTACCCGCCGCGTTTTACGCTCCGCCGTCTGCTGCTGGATCTTGGTTTGTCGAACTGCCGGGTTCACCTGACATGAACTAAACGTATCATATGGGGGGGGGGGTAGATGGAGGGGAGAGGTGAGAGAGTGGGGCAGATAAGCGAGGCACGGGGAGAGAGCAGGGCAGATACGTGAGGCTCGGGGTGTCGCGTCGGGTTCAGCCGTTCCCACCGGATACTCCGGCGCCTCGTTACGATTCATTATCTCCATGGAGAGCTTTTTAGCTTCAAAGGAACACGCCGGGGACACGTCTGGAACACGTCTGTGCGCTCGCTGGGATTTAATTAGCGCACGCGGGAGGCCGGCAGATGCTCCGCTAACTTGTGGTCTGGCTCTTTAATTTCTCACAGCTGTGGACGTTCTGTTGCCGTCTCCGGACGGACCCCGCGTTGGATCAGGGCAGTATCGCGTGTCCGGGGTGGGGGGCTCGGTGCCGGTTCTCATGGTGCTTTAGGTTTTAACCCTTTTCGTCGCCTGATGCATGTAAAGGGCTGATCCTGTTTTCCGGTTGACATAAGCATGCGTTGTGTATTTTATGGGTAAAAAAAATTATCTGGGGTCTTTTTATGTTTTTTTTTTTATTATTATCATTATAACAGACGCCATTAACACGACCCGGGATGTAATAACATCTATAAGGTGCATATGCAAACTGTCCCGGGTTTTACCGCCAGGTGCTGCATGCGGTGCGTTAACGGGGCCGGTGCTTTATTTTACGCTCTTATGATGTCACGGTGATCCAGGCTGCTTTATTGCGCCCGATGTTCTCTGCCACAGTTTGTGGGACGCGTTTATCGCTCTTTCTGGACGTCTGCGCGGCCCCCACTGGACAGATGAGATCCGTCCCTTCAGTCTGTCCGTATGGGACCGTTCAAACGGGTTTGGGGTCACTTAGACATTTTTGAAAGAAAAGCAGATTTTGTCCGTTAAAATAACATGAAATTGATCAGAAATCCTGAACAGACGGGGTTAATGCTGTAAATGACTATTGTAGCTGGAAACAACTGGAATCTCTTCATAGGCGTACAGGGGCCGTTTATCACTCCCATCACTCCTGTGTTCCAATGGCCCTTTATCACTCCCATCACTCCTGTGTTCCAATGGCCCTTTATCACTCCCATCACTCCTGACACGTTGTGTTTGCTGATCCAAGTTTAATTGATGGTAAGAAGCTGTTTTGTAATTATGTTACAGCCAGAAATTTCCTCGTTTTCTATGAAAGCAGCCGAGTGACCCCAAACTTTTAGCTCCTGATGAGGTGCGGAGCGCAGGGAGGGGGAGGTTTGGGGGTGGGGGGGGTTGTGTTTCTCGCCCCGTCTGAGGATCTGTTTATTATAATATCCTCGGTTTATCCTCATCCTTGGCTTCGCGGAGACGTTTGTGCCGAAAACACTTTGGCTTTTGGCATTCAACTTTTTTATGCTTTTCTCAAGAGTTCAAACATCTCGTGAATAACGTGTCATTTTTAAGCCATTTTAATCCAAAAATAGATATTTTTTTTCTCCAGTTAGATGTTTTTCTAATTATTGGCTCAGCCTCGAAAGTCTAAGGAAAAACGCGCTGTTTGTGTATAAAGAAAAAAAGTGATTCTGAGGCTTTAGAATTTCCGGTCCCTTTAAGAACATTCCATACGGTGTGGAAATGGGATTAACCCTTTAACTACTTCATCGCTTCACTCCCTGGCTCATTGGTTTCTCGGCGTGGTTGGCCATCGCCGGCCGTGTTCTGTGCGTTGCCATGGTTCCTGTTGGGTGTGAGGTGCTGGGGTTCGGCAGAGAGTGATGGGAAATGCGGTTGCGGTTTTTGGGGCAGATAAACCATTTTAGAATAACAGGGGTAGCCGGGACACGTATGAATTTATCACAAGCTGACGCGCGTGACTTAGTGAGCTCTTGCGGCTCTGTCTGTGTACGCGCATGCGCACCCTCCTCTGTATGGCTTCATAGATTGAACCGCCATGTGTGGCCCTGCGCTGGAGATATCGGGGGGGGCTAGCCTTCCCCTCTACTTGTTACTAGCTCCACCCCTTTACATGACTCCACCCCCAGCCTCCACCCATGCGGAGCCGGGGATACTCTTGTTTAGTGAGTGCGATAGGGGTTGCTGATTGAAGACCCCCGGTTATTTTTGCCGTTTGACATAACCTCTGATTCAGAGACGGCCGCCCCTTAGCGGGGTAATTATTTCACAGCAGTATTAAACAAACCCGACTGTAAACCAGATCCGTCCCCAAAAATAAACAGGAAGTTAAGAAACAGAAACTGGAAAAAGATGACCGGTTTTATGATATTTATAAGAGGACTTCAGCCTCCGGATTTCGGGCGCTAATTTCCTCTCATGCTAGAAAGATTTTAAAAGCTGTTAAAAGAGCAGCCAATTGGTGAGCGGGAGGCCGCCGGGTACGTGTCGGGATATATAGATATATATAATATATATATCATAAACGGGGGCGCAAATGTTTAAAAACAGCCGCTTTGTAGGTTAAAATGTTTCGTTGTTTTTATTTTATTTTTTTAATGTCCTGCTGGCCGGTTTTAGTTGGATTTGAAGAGCCCCCAACGTGCCGAATCCGATATTTCAGGATTTTTACTCTGTTAATTTTGACATTTTAGGATCTGGTCTAAAGCGCAACGATAGAAATTCCATAAAAGGGGGTGATTTCAGCTTTTGGGTTTAAAACATTAAAACAGTTTTTTTTTTTTTTTTTTTTTTTAAGTTATGATTTTGCTGAAAGGTGATTTTTTTTTTTTTTGTTTTTTTGATTATTGTTGTTAAGTTCTCCAATTTTTGCCCCAAAATCTCCCCCCGGCTCCGATCGGCGCCCTCCGTGACTTTCTCCTGAAACTCGTGCCAACTGTCAGGGGTCCAACTGAATCCTCATAAATTCTAATTTACTTGGGAAACGATGAAAAATGAATCCAAACTAAAGCATTTGCAAATGTTTGGTTTTTTTGCTGTTTATTGTCGATCTTTTTATAAAATGTATCGCTTGAAGATAATTTGTGAAGATTTCTCTCGGTTTTATTCCCCGCGCGTTCCGCTGAAGCCGCGAACGGATTCTTTTCCATCAAACGAGGGATCTTTTAATGTAACTGTATAGAAAATTGTACATTAAAGATTATTTTTTCAGAACTATGCTTTTATTTATTATGGGTTTTTTTGTTTTTTTTCTGAACGGTTTGATTGAATTCAATTAAATTTCTGTCAATTCTGAAATGCAAAATTGTGTGAGTTTTTGTTATCATTTTGTTTAAAAATTTATAGGTATAAAAAGTATTAAATACTTAACTTTTTAACCCTTTAGTTGTCGGGCTTCCTTTCGGCGCTCGAGGGACCGATCAAGAATGAATTCCTCCCAAGAAGTGACTAAAAGAACAAATTTTGTTTTCAAAATTCTGGATTATAAGGAGTTAATCATCAAATTACCATAATATCAAACCTTTTCCGTTGAGTCCTGTTACGGCGTGAAAGTCCGGGCGGGCGTCTGTGTTATTTTTTTTTCTCCTGTATTAAGTTGTAAAAGTGAAATTAATATAAAGTAGTATTTTTTTTAACGTTTGTTGGGTAATTCTTCATGTTTTCCGTTTCCGGAGAGCCGCGAGCGATTCGTTTCTTCACGGCCCGCCGGTCGCTGGGGGTTCAGTCCTCCGACGATCCGAACCGCAGTCCCATTTCAGGAAATTCGTTAATGGACTCGGATTTATGTGTTTAGAGCGGCTTTCAATCATTTAAGCAGTTTTATCGCGTTTGGAACGATCAGCAGAGCGCAGGTAACGGGTACCGTATTACGCAAGAGACAATTCAATATATATATATCTATTACACACAGAGAGAGTATATATATATATATTACACAGAGAGAGAGAGAGAGAATATAAATATATATTACACACACAGAGAGAGAGAGAGTATATATATAAATATATATTACACACACATGTTCAAAAGTTTGGAGTCCCTTAGGAAAGTCCCTATTTTTGGGCAGAAATGCACAATTTGTCCATTAAAATAACATGAAATGGATCAGAAATCCAGCACAGACGGGGTTAATGCTGTAAATGACTATTGTAGCTGAAAACGGCTGACTTTTAATGGAATCTTTTCATAGGCGTACAGAGGCCCTTTATCACTCCCATCACTCCTGTGTTCCAATGGCCCTTTATCACTCCCATCACTCCTGTGTTCCAATGGCCCTTTATCACTCCCATCACTCCTGTGTCCCAATGGCCCTTTATCACTCCCATCACTCCTGGGTTCCAATGGCCTTTATCACTCCCATCACTCCTGTGTTCCAATGGCCCTTTATCACTCCCATCACTCCTGTGTTCCAATGGCCCTTTATCACTCCCATCACTCCTGTGTTCCAATGGCCCTTTATCACTCCCATCACTCCTGGGTTCCAATGGCGCCATTATCACTCCCATCACTCCTGTGTTCCAATGGCAGGTTGTGTTCACTGATCCGAGTTTAAGTTTAAAAGGCTAATTGATGGTTAGAATAACGATCGTGTGTATATATATATATATATATATATATATGTGTGTGTGTATATATATGTGTGTGTGTGTATATATGTATGTGTGTGTGTGTATATGTGCCTGTAGATATATATATAATGTATAAGGTGAGGTTTAAATAAGAGCCTCTTAAATACCAAGCAGTCTTTCTTATCGGCACCGAGACGTCTAATAAACGATTGTGTGCTGGAGATCGGTTCACGGGCAGTAAAGTGAAGCTACAGGGAGTTTTGCGGAAGGATAGCGGAGTAGAGAATTAATCCATGAAAATGGCCTCCCTGCCTCTTCCTATGACATCATAATGTCATATCAATTATATAAAATGAGTTACTTCCATTAACCCCTGAGTGCCAGGGTCCAGGCTCACTCACCTGGCGCTCACAGGGTTAATACCAGCATCCGTTTTTCCGAACGCTAAGTCCCTCGGCTCCCTTCCCGGCTCCGCTGCGCGCTCTAAGCGCGTTACTTTCTAATATTATGCATATTAAACAAATGTCACGCCGGCCGCTGCGTGTTCCGTGTAAATGTCACGGCCTCTGGAGCGGAAACCACCTGAATTAAATTGCGTTCGGTGTTTTGTACGACGCCGGCTGCCGATCGATCCGTTCGGATTTTTGCATAAATGACTGAATCGGGTCGATGCTCGCGATGTATAAATTGTCGTTTTCTGTGATTAATGTCCCTAGAGGGTCGCTTTATTCTTCTGGATCCACGCGTGGGACGGACTTTCAGACTGGCGGGGATTCCGGTATTATTTATTGGTTTATATAGCGCCATCATATTCCGTAGCGATGTACAATGGCTTAAGTGTTATAATATTGTTTGTTGGGGGTAATGATTGGGCCAACAGTGAGCTGGGATTAGTCCAACACAGACAACAATTCCCATCATCCTCCATCTCCAGGTCCCAGAGAATCCTTCTGAATATCCAACCAGCTTCCACTACAGGAGATATATAACTCAACGGGGAGGAATAATCATGCAGATCTGTGCGATAGACATATAGCCGTATTTATTGCTTACTCTGCGTTAAACGATTTATTTAATGTAAATTTGGTCATTTTGTGCTTTAAGGTAAGAATATTCTGTTTGAAAAGTCCCCAGACTGCCACTCCCATAACACTCAGCCGTCTACCTGTCCGCCCCGGCTATAAATCTACCGAGTCCCGGCTGTCTGTGAGTTCCATATATGAATAGATTTTCGCAATGTGATGCACGAGGTTTATTGTGTCATGAACCCAGGTCAGGGCCGGCGTAGCCCTAATAGCTGCATAGATGGTGATGGCAGAAAAAAAAAAACAGTCGGCCCTTCATTTTTTAGGATCATTTTGTGTAAATCCCAAGCTTTCTGCAATTCCTTTACTGGACTACATCTACCGGGAGGCTAATCCAGATATCTACTACTCTTACTGTAAAAGTTCTTTAATTATTGTTAGCCCTGCTTTATAAACCCTCAATGCCTCATAAACACACAATCTCCCCTCATAGCAGCCAGCGAGATAAAACTAACAAGACTTTATCTTACTGCAGTCTTTATATAGTTGGTTAGTGGTTGGTTGGTTGGTAGTTGGTTAGTAGTTAGTAACATAGTAACATAGTTCATAAGGTTGAAAAAAGACCAAAGTCCATCAAGTTCAACCTATATACATATTGTGTCCCTACCGTGTTGATCCAGAGGAAGGCAAAAAACCCTTATGAAGCAGATGCCAATTGCCCCATACCAGGGGGAAAATTCCTTCCCGACTCCAAATATGGCAATCAGAATAAATCCCTGGATCAACGTTCTGTCCCTATTAATCTACTATCCATAACTTGTAATATTATTGCTTTCAAGAAACACGTCCAGGCTCCTTTTAAACTCTTTTATTGAGTTTACCATTACCACCTCCTCTGGCAGAGAGTTCCATAGTCTCACCGCTCTTACTGTAAAGAACCCCCGTCTGTGCTGGTGTAGAAACCTTCTTTCCTCCAGCCGTAGAGGATGTCCCCTTGTTATAGATACCGTCCTGGGTATAAATAGGTCCTGGGAGTGATCTCTGTACTGCCCCCTTATATATTTATACATAGTTATTAAGTCCCCCCTAAGCCGTCTTTTCTCCAAACTAAATAACCCTAATTCTGATAATCTTTCTGGGTACTGTAGTCCCTCCATTCCCCTTATTACTCTGGTTGCCCGTCTTTGAACCCTCTCCAGCTCCACTATATCTTTCTTGTACACTGGTGCCCAGTACTGTACACAGTATTCCATGTGTGGTCTGACTAGTGACTTGTACAATGGTAGAATTATTTCCTTGTCGTGGGCATCCATGCCCCTTTTGATGCACCCCATGATTTTATTTGCCTTAGCAGCAGCTGCCCGACACTGGTGGTCGCTACAGGTAAATTTACTGTTAACCAAGACTCCTAAGTCCTTTTCCATGTCAGTCGTCCCCAGTGTTTTCCCATTTAATACATATTCCCAGCCTGGATTTTTCTTCCCCATGTGCATAACCTTACATTTATCTGTGTTGAACCTCATCTGCCACATCCCAGCCCAAGCCTCCAACCTATGCAGATCCATTTGTAATCGTGCACTGTCCTCTATTGTGTTAACCACGCTACAGAGCTTAGTATCGTCTGCAAAGATTGATACTTTACTATACAATCCCTCTACAAGGTCATTAATAAATATATTAAAAAGAATAGGACCCAAAACTGACCCCTGTGGTACCCCACTAGTAACAGTCACCCACTCAGAGTATGTACCATTAATAACCACCCTCTGTTTCCTATCACTGAGCCAGTTACTTACCCCCATACACACATTCTGCCCCAGCCCAAGCATTCTCATTTTATGTACCAGCCTTTTATGTGGCACCGTATCAAATGCTTTGGAAAAATCAAGATATACGACATCCAGCGATTCTCCCCGATCCAGTCCTGAGCTCACCTCCTCATAAAAGCTGATCAGGTTAGTTTGACAGGACCGATCCCTTGTAAACCCAATGCTGATACGGAGTCATACATTTATTTTCATTGAGATTCTCCAAAATAGCATCTCTTAGGAAACCCTCAAACAGTTTACATACAACAGAAGTTAAACTAACCGGCCTATAATTCCCGGGGTCACTTTTTGTCCCCTTTTTGAATATTGGCACAACATTTGCAATGCGCCAGTCCTGGGGAACAGACCCGGTCACTATAGAGTCCTTGAATATTAGAAATAGGGGTCTGTCTATTACATTACGTAACTCCCTTAGAACGCGGGGGTGAATGCCATCTGGACCTAGTGATTTGTCTATTTTGATATTTTTTAGGCGGCGCTGCACTTCTTCCTGGGTTAGACAGGCGGCATGTACTGGGGCATTTATCTCATCCTGCTGTATATTACCTGGCATTTCATTTTCCTCTGTGAATACAGCAGAGAAGAATATATTTAATAGATTCGCTTTTTCCTGATCCCCGTCTATAACGTCTCCCTCATTACTTTTTAAGGGGCCGACGCTTTCATTTTTAACCTTTTTACTATTTATATAGTTAAAGAACATTTTGGGGTTTGTTTTACTCTCTTTGGCAATGAGTCTTTCTGTCGCCACTTTTGCTGCTTTTATCTGATTTTTACATATTTTATTTTTTTCCCGATAGCTTCTTAGTGCTTCCTCACTGCCTTCCTGTTTTAGTAGCTTAAATGCCTTTTTTTTGCCATTTATTGCCACCTTTACATTTTTATTTATCCACATTGGTTTTCTCTTGCTCCTGACACTTTTATTCCCATACGGTATGTACTTTTCACAGTGAGAATTTAAGATATTTTGAAAAATCTCCCATTTAGTATCTGTGCTTTTGTTTTTGAGGACATTTTCCCAATTTACAGTGTTAAGGGCTTCTCTTAGTTGATCAAACTTTGCCTTCCTAAAGTTCATAGTTCTTGTGGCTCCTCTAAGAGTCCCCTTATTGAAGAACAAGTTATAATGTATTATATTGTGATCACTATTTCCTAGGTGCCCTCTGACCTGCACATTAGTTACTCTGTCAGGTCTGTTGGTTAATATTAAGTCCAGTAGAGCGCCCCCTCTGGTTGGGTCCTGTACCGTTTGGGACAGATAATTATTTTTACTTATAGTCAGAAAGCGGTTTCCTTTATGAGATTCACAGGTCTCGGTTTCCCAGTTTATGTCGGGATAGTTAAAGTCCCCCATAATAACCACCTCATTGTGATTTGCTGCCTTGTTTATTTGCTTTAATAATTTAATAGTGGTTGGTAGTTAGTTGGTTAGTAGTTAGTGGCTGGTAGTTGGTTAGTAGTTAGTGGTTGGTAGTTGGTTGGTAGTTGGTTAGTAGTTGGTTGGTTAGTGGTTGGTTGGTAGTTGGTTGATAGTTAGTTGGTTGGTAGTTAGTTGGTTAGTGGTTGGTAGTTAGTTGGTTAGTAGTTAGTGGCTGGTAGTTGGTTAGTAGTTAGTGGTTAGTAGTTAGTGGTTGGTAGTTGGTTAGTAGTTGGTTGGTTAGTGGTTGGTTGGTAGTTGGTTGGTAGTTAGTTGGTTGGTAGTTAGTTGGTTAGTGGTTGGTTGGTAGTTAGTAGTGGTCTGCGAGTAAAGGATTTGCAGTAAGAAAATTAACACACAGTTTATAGTCAGGTGGCTGCCTTACAATGGCAGGTTTCAGACAGGAGACCTTTCGTTTACATCGATGGTAGTAGGTAAGTGGAACAGCCTCCCAGCAGAAAAAAAAACATTTCCCTTCACTAAGCAACATGTAATCCTCAAAGAATTACTTTTTTTTCCCTATCTAACTTAAAAAGCTCTTGTGACATCCCCCAGAGGTCTAGGACTGGCGTAGAAATGGTCATTTACTTTGCTGAGAGGGTGGTAGATGCATGGAGCAGCTTACCAGCAGAAGTGGTAGAGGTTAATACAGTGTGGGCATTTAAACATGCATTGGATAGGCATATGACTACAAGTGGCTGATGTGCCGGAAGGTTCTGTGCGGAGGGTGACGGGGCGGCGGTGTTCTGCTCTTGGGCCAGTAGGTGGCAGCATTCCTGCTGCTTTGTGAACGTGCGTTGATCAGGGGCCGTGGCCCTCAGGTGAGTCGGTGCCGACCGTAACGCGGGTCGCTGGAACCGGTGTAGAGGTGCGGCGATGCCCTCTGATCTCATCTAAGAACAACTGACGGCCAATCAGATCCTTTCTTTATGGCCATGCAGAGGATGTGTGGCCCCTGGGCCCGTGGCCCCTGTTAGAATAGAAGAGCTGCCGGTTCTTGTGGCCACCCGATGTTGTATAAAAGGCCATTGCAGTCAATGTTCTATTGGTTGCTATGGTGATTGCACGCTTTATAAATTGATGGGAAGAATATACGCTTATTCTTTTTTTTTCCCCCGAAGGGGAGGCTCCTTGGGGTCCATCGGGGGCCGATGGGGGAAAACGGGAAGCCAGGGGATAATGGGGGCAGGGAGCTCATTCACCCATGGCTCGTAAAGATGCTTTGGGGGTACAAACATCTCTATGTACAGGAGCAGAGACCCAGAACCCACCATCGGATCGGCCCCTGTCGGCCCCTGTTTCTCTTGCTGTAAACACTCAGTTGTTGGTCTCGTCTTAGATTCAGGAGCCGTATGTCTATCCCATGCGTGTTTAATCCCCTCACTGTATTACCCTCTACCACTTCTGCTGGGATGCTGTTCTACTTATCTACCACCCTCTCAGTGACGTAAAACCTTCTTGCAGCCGTTGGAGAAACGATCACAATAAATAATCCTGAGATGATGGAGGCTCTGAGTGTTTATTGATCGGATCCTCTGAACGCAGCTTGTAAAGTTCTGTTTTATCGATTCGTTGAGCGTAGAAAGCGGCTCCTTGATTTATTCACGAAGGTTTTTGTCTCCGATGCCAGAAAGTCCATCTTTTGCGACTCCGTGATACAAACTGCCCGAGGGCACGGAGAGGGCAGGAGAGGGCAGCAAGAAGGGCAGAAAGGGGCAGATAGCAGAAAAGAAAGAAATTTGTTACAGAGAGAGGGTGGAGCGGCACCGAGGAGAGAAAGTTCATTCAGTTTATTCATTCATTCAGTTTATTCATTCATTTTACGATGTATCACCTTGTGATGTATAAATAACCCCAAGATGCATCCGTATCCTGCTGGGATCGAGCAAAACATCTTAAAAAATAAAATTTTGTTTGTATTTTATATTTTTTTCACCTGCAAAGTCATAAAATGTAATAAAGCTCATTTTTGGATTAAATGAAATGGATTTATATCTAATAATTATTAATCTCAATCTGGATGAATGGACCTCGTTACATAATTCTAATCTCCACTCATAGATATTCCTGTATATCGCTGAAAATTACCCCAAACATTTAATCATTTAGAACTTTTACCTCTTGTGTAATAATGTTCATCCTAACTCCCTCTAGATTGTCAGCTCCTGTGCGCAGGGCCCTCCTCACCTGCTGTCTCTGTAAGTCAACTTGTTCTGTTATAGACTTTGTACAGCGCTACAGAATATTACGGTGCTATATAAAACAATAAATAATAAAACAAAACAAGAAAACAAACGGCCCAAAAACCGTCATTCTCTAGAAACGCAGCCCTGACCTATAGATACTGCGCTGACAGAGGACACAAACCTCGTCGGTCTCTATCTCGGCAGATAAATCGCGCACGCATTCCCCGGCTGCCCCCCGTTAATTCGGGTTATTATTAGCAGCCGTCTCCGTGCCGTCTCCGTGCCGTCTCCGTGCCGCCCGCGCAGCTTCATTCTCATCGCTGAGATCCCCGCTTTGCCAAAACCTCGTTAATTCTCAGCGCAGGATTCTGATGTTGGATCCGCGGTCTTTTACCAAATATGTGTTTCGCGTTATCTTCAAAAGCCGCCTTAAGTGGACAATAAACGCCGAAGATGGGAAAAAAAAAATAAAAAAAGATACATAAAGTCCCAAAAATCGTTAAAAGGAAATTTTTTCCCACAAAAGATTCAAAGTTATTTTTACAACCTTTTCCGACCTTTGAGAAAACAGCTGAGACTTCAGAAATTACCGGCTACTTCCCTGTCCGCGCGCTGCTGTCTGTTTGCTGATTGGTCAGCTCTGTCTTCTTGTTAATGCTGATTGGTCAGTGCCATATACCTGCCTATACTGATTGGTTATATAAATGATAATATAATATTCATTGATTTGCTCTACTTAATAATACTGAGAAGACGGCACTACTCACAAATTTTACTGATTGGTCAGCGCTAACTGCTGGCTAATCCTGATTGGTCGGCTCTGTCTCTTTGCTAATCCTGATTGGTTGGTGCCCACTGCTTGCGAACACTTATCTGTTCGCTGATGCTCTCTATTCCTGCAGTAACCAGAGAATCCCTGCCAAATCCCTTCCGCGAACATTGAGGGGAAAACATTATTTCTCCTAAATTCTCACTGCTCGTTCAGCGTCTGTCATAAAGCGCGGCACGCGATCCGCACACAAAATGTATCTTACCAAATGAATTGCTCTAGCAGCTTTACCGGGGACCGGGGCTGTGCCGGCACTTTAAGGCCAGCGGCTGCCTGATGATGTAAGTGGAGCCGATGGCTGGGTATACCGGGTATGTCCACCGGGTGGTGCCGTTGGGCAGCGGCCAACCGGACATTTGCCCCGTGTACCAGTCTGGGTCTGCAGGTGATGCGTGTGGGGGGGGGGTTATAGGGATGCATTAAAGGGACTCTCCAGACGTCATATCCACTTTAATGTATATAAGAGCTGTGTGGCCCCATCCCCCGCACCCCAGCTATTTCCCACGCTATTTCCCCGCACCCCAGCTATTTTCCCCCAAGAATATTCCAGCAGGGGGAGCCGTAATGTATTGAGCGTCACGTTGTGGGGAATTAAGCTTTGTTTTGTACTTCACGGCTAGTTTGGCCCCAAACAAAGAAAAAGACTGGGATAGCCCATGATAACGGCATGTATGATGCCACTGCCGCCCTCTGCCACCCTCTACAGGTATCAGGTTATCGCCGCCTGGGAGTGATGAGATTAGAAGGTCTGACTCATGCATTTTGGGTAAATGTAGCGGTTTAGGGTGTTCCAGAAAATGCGTGTTTATCAACAGTGAAACACGTGGTATCTCCACCCCGCCACCGCTACACGCTTCGCACGTCTTTATTGTTTAAGAAACGGCCATTTCCAGGAATGTCTTATCTGCGAGGGGGAAGTGGAAGCCTCAGCGATCTCCCAAAACAGCGCGCGGCAGTAGTGCTTTCGTGGCCCCGACGCCGGGCACAGAAGTCATTCTGGTGCAAGGTTCAAACCGTGGTCTTATTGCCATAGCAACAAATAGATAAGTCCATTCACGGATCAAATGCTCCTTTATTCTGCTCTGAGATCCCGGGACTAGGTTGGTGCAAAGTGGTAAAAGTCGAGCAATCACCATGGCAACGGGTATGTATAGAACACACACCTTATGTAAGACGGTGGACGGGATCTGCAGGATGGGTGAACCTTTTGGCCGAGGATGTCAACCCCGGGAGGCGATTGCAAAACCGTCCCTGGCACGGGGCGCGTCCCGGGAATGTTCTAATGATTTTGCCAGCCGGTAATCAGCTCTTTCCCAACAAATCTTATTTATAGCTTTCAGGTTTTCCCAATAAACTGGAGCCTCGCGAGCTTCAATGCTTTAAAAAATGTATTCTGTGCCGGAAAAAAAACCCCCAAATGGCCCTAAAATGGCCCAAAAGAGATCCTTAAAGGGGATTAATACAGCGCAGGAGGGGAGTTTATTTCAAAGGAGGAGAAAAGTTACACCAAGAGACCCGAATCTAACACTAGAGAGTCAGAGACTGAGATGGAATGGAAGGAAGTGGTAGATAAGTGGAACAGCCTCCCAGCAGAAGTGGTAGGGGGTAATACAGTGAGGGGATTAAACATGCATGGGATAGACATACGGCTCCTGAATCTAAGACGAGACCAACGACTGATTAAGGTTTGAGTCGTTACAGCAGGAGAAACGGGCGACTAGACGGGGGCCGCCGGGCCGATCTGCCGGCCAACTTGAGTGAGAAGCAGCTTTGCTCAGCTGTTTCTTACAGGCGTGGAGATTCCGAGTCCGTGGAGACGATCGTTTATCCAGGTGATTTCTATTTAAATGCCGGTCAGAATATTTTTGTCTCCAATTAACATTTTTACGAAATAATCGCGTCTTAAAAGCCATAAATTTAGGTTCGTGACTCAGATCGGCCTCCGAAGCCCTAATCCAAGCCTTTCCCAACCGCTAAACGCCCGCCCTCCGTCCGCTGATCGCCGGCCGATGCGGGTTCCGCGTATCAAACAAGCAACAGGGAACTCATTAACTATCAAAAAATATTAATAACAATAAACGAATTATTAATAAAAATGTTATTATTTATATATTTAATTATAATTATTATTATTTCTTGGTTTAGGTGGAAATTTTCAAGAACAAATCCCCAAAAATATTCTAAAATTAGAAACGGATTCTGAGAACCGATACAAAGTAACGTCACGCCGGCTGGTAAATGTTCTGTTGGGCGGGGGGGGGGGCTGCGCGCCTGATCTGCCCCTGGGGCAGAAGTATCAGAAAGAATAGCAGCCCTATCTGCCCCCCGGGCCCTCTGAGTGGCTGCCCCACCGGCCAAGTTCCAGGTCTGGCTGGAGCTGATCCAAGAGTGGTCTAAGCGTGTCCGGACTGGCCCTTGGGGACCATCAGTGTTTCAAGCTCACCTTTCCCAGCACCTGCAGTGAGCCGGCGCATGCACATTATTTAAATCAGGGGAGACATTACTGTCCCGGTCCGGGGCTGCGTTTGCCCCTTTTACTCCGGGTTATCGAATGCCCCCTCCCAGCTTCTCAACACGCCCCCCCCCGCCCCCGAAATTCGCTGTCTGGATGCCGGAAATGTCCTCTACGGGATTTCTCAGACGATTCATTTAAAATGTATCATTATTGGGGCGTAAAAGATACAATGTAATTAATTATAATAAACAGAGCGGTTACCGCGGCTACACAAAGCTAACCATACGCTGTCATAGTGCCTGCCCTCAGAGACGGAGGAGAGGGCAATAACCGGCCTGGGGGGGCAGATATAACCAAGTTACCCAGTGATAGACATTAAGCAGACCCCGGAGGGGGCAATTAAATAAAACACGGAACGCGGCCCTTTTATCGTCTGTTACAATCGTCTGAGGTTTATTTACGAAGAAGAACTGGTTCCGAGGCTGTGCTGAACCCCGGAGCTTGCAATCGTTTGTGTGTCTGTGCCGGTGACTCCTGTGATCCGCTGCCGGTCCTCGGAGTTCGAGACGCCCGAGTATTACTGACACCCTACATTTCCTTCCGCTTTCTGGACTTAATTCTGCAAATGACGCCCCCAACGTTCCGCGATTCCACCCCACAGGAGCCACAAACGTTAAGCAGAGACAGCGATAACAGTGAGATAATTTAAACATGCGCAGGATCGCATGCCCTTTATCACTCCCATCACCCCTGTGCTGCAATGGCCCTTTATCACTCCCATCACTCCTGCGTTCCAATGGCCCTTTATCACTCCCATCACTCCTGTGTTCCAATGGCCCTTTATCACTCCCATCACTCCTGTGTTCCAATGGCCCTTTATCACTCCCATCACTCCTGTGTCCCAATGGCCCTTTATCACTCCCATCACTCCTGTGTTCCAATGGCCCTTTATCACTCCCATCACTCCTGGGTTCCAATGGCCCTTTATCACTCCCATCACTCCTGTGTTCCAATGGCCTTTATCACTCCCATCACTCCTGTGTTCCAATGGCACGTTGTGTTCGCTGATCCAAGTTTAAGTTTAAAAGTTTAATTGATGGTGAAAAACCTTTTTTGTAATTATGTTACACCCAGAAATGTCCTCGTTTTCCATGAAATCAGCCGAGTGACCCCAAACTTTTGAAAATCAATAAACAATAACGATTTTAAGCTAAACATTCCATTCGATGTATAGTTGAAAAATATTTTTGAATCTTATATCTAAATTTGAAACACTGGTTGTCTTTGTTAAATTTCTCTGTTTTTTATACACATTTGTATCTTTTGTTTATCTAACGTTCCAAAATATATATTTTTTGTAAATGAAAAAGGATACATTTTTGGTCTCTGTGACACAAAAGAATCTGAAAAAAGCCAAGAATTTATTAAAAAAAAAGCATTTCTAAAATATTCAGTAAATATTTAATTACATGAAAAATAATAGTTTTTTTTATTACTTTTCACTACGACCGACTGGCTGCTGGAAAGAAACATATATGAATAAATGAACATACGTGTGTCCGGCTCTTTTCCATGTAACACGCCAACATATACATACCCCGAGGTATATATTTATAATCTTATATGTGCTGAAGGAGGTGGGGGGTCGGTGGGAGTTCACGGCTGTATCTCTCCCAAGCCCCTTATCTTGGGTGTGAGGTGTTGAGATATGGCCCACAGGGGCCGCTTGGACCATTATCTGCCGCGAGAGCTAATGGCAGCGAGGAGGGAGAGGCGTCACGGCCGCTCTTCACACGCACATGGGAAGGGTCTCACCCCCCGCTGGGCTTTCTGCCCGGCAGGGTCTCTGAAAGGGGTCCGGCAGCGTTCATGAGCACAGCAGGGGCCGGCCAGCGCTCTGTAAGGGGTGCTCGGCCCCTGGGCCAATTTATGGCTGAATTCAGATTTGGGGCATCAGTCAGTGTTGCGCATGCTGAGGCCCCCCATTCACTCACTGATGTCCCAATAAGGTCTGATGGATTACAGGATGGCCGGACTGGGGGGCCACAGAAACGGCTCTGTCACTTTAAGGCCAGCGGGATAAGCGTGACTGCGCGCTACATCTTCGTGCGCTCTCAGCCGTGACCCTTGCCAGGTTGGCCGTAAAAAAGGAGCCCGGAGATTTACTGCTTTGCCGTTCTTCTTACATATAATATGGATTTTACCCCCCTTACACCCCCCAAAAATACCCGGATATTTCAACCAGGAAAATCACCTCATGGAACTTACATTTGGTTAAATGCCAAATTTTAGCATGAAATTAGCTTATGACTGATCGCTAGGCGGGGGAGGGGGACAGCGCAGGCGGCCATTTTTTTCCCGTCGCCCGTGGATTTTATTATGTAATATTTTTTGGGGTGGAGAATATGAAGCGGGAGGAATGAGAGGAATGGTGTGACTTCCCCGGCAGCCACTTCAGGGATATTAATACGGCTTCAGCCGCTGATAACGGCTCCGAGACAAAAGCCGCGACGCGCCGGCTATTTTTAAAACCCTCTTCTGTGAAGAGCTGGGAGTTTTTTGCGTTCCTCGCCGAGGTCAGATGGCGGGAATTCGATCCGTACCTGCGGCAAATGCCTGGCGCTGTGTATGGGATGCCAGCAGCTAAACAGTCCGTCGGTTTCCATGACGACTGCTCCACCCTTATCGCTCTTTGTAAAATGCTTTCATTAAATAAAATCAGCGAAAAAAAATTATATATCATTTAAAATAATAATTTAATAAAAATTTTAATTAATTAAATTAACCCTTTCCTTCACCTTTATAGGGCTGGCTTTTCTATGATGTAGGGCAGGGCAAAAGTAAAAGGGGAGGGGCTCACAGTTGCTCCACCCACTGGCGTCCTTTTGGCTCATGCCGAGTCTATTTTTATGGCATTTCATGGAATATTGGGTTATTTGGTGATCCCCATTCCCCCGGGGCCCCTCCTCATCTGTTCTCCGGGCCGTTTATCTATTTATCCGACGTTACAAACCCTAAAAGACGTTTTTAGAGCCACTTAGCGAGCCGCGGATTTAAGGTAATACCGGGGGTTTCAGCCGCACCAAAGAAACGCAGATCAGTAATTTAGATAAGAACCGGTTTCTCCGTTTAAATCCAGGTTTTTTAGGTTTTTGGGATAAACCAAAGGATATCCCGGATTTTCCTAATCCTGTAATAGCTCTCTACCAGCCCGATCTTCTGGAAGCCATTCCTGACGCGGAGCAGAAAGATAGAAATATCCATCCGGTTACACTCGGGATGAGGATTATCCGCGGTGCGCCGGTTAAAGTCACCCCCACTCTGGCTGCTGTGACTTTGTTGCTCACAAATTTGCCCCCCTGGGCCGCTGCGGGTTTAGTTGAAGGGCTCATTGTAACCAAATCTGCAAACTAGACTCCCACGGTGTTCCTTTATCTGAGTGACCACACAGACCTTAGAGACCAAACCTCACACCCGATCGTGCCCTATCCAACATTAACCCTGTGCATCGCTTAGACGATCGTGGCCATAGAACTCCGAGGAGCGCTTATAAAGAACGCGAGCCGTCCGTAGCACTCAGGGACAGTTTAATGTCACCGGCAGCCTCCCCCAAACAAGATGCGGATTACTATGTGCTTTAATGTGCTTCTTATGGAGAAGCTGCAGCTCCCCGTCTCCTCCGACGTCTCATTGAAAGCAATTCTTTCCGCACATGCGCAAGGGGGTCTCCATGCCCAGTGTTTGCCCCGGATCTGACTGGGGGTAAGAATATCACGTGTCAGGAGATGTGATTGGCTGAACAAATCCCTTGCCCTGGAAAAAAAAAAGCTGGGGGGATGAAGGGGTCAAATGCATGGGGGGGGGTTCTGCAGATTTAAAGGCACGGCTCGTCTGCATCGACGTGGATACAATGTAACCTTCTCAATCGGAAAATAAATATTTGCCCAGAAAGCCGAGCGCTGTAAAGGTGAGGAATCCCTCTGCTCCCGCCGGGCGGGGTATTTGGGTTTTAGGGGGGATTCCCCCGGCGGGCAGCGAGACGCCGGCCCCCACGCAGTCATTTCTTGCGCAAATAACACGAAATCAGAACATTCAGCGGAGAAGGAAAAGCAGCAGCGAGGAAGCGGAAGGCACTGCGCCCGGCAAGCGCTTTCTGTGCCGACGGAGTCAGAAATCACAACAAACAAATCGAGAAACAAAATCCAGACGCAGGAACCCGGCGGATAATTCCGTTTATAAACCCGGGAAACGGCCGCAGTTTATTCAGCGAGGGGCCGGCGGTTACTCCTTTACTCTGTTATTGATTCGGTTCAGACTCCATAGACCTACCTCATACCTCCCAAGTGTCCCTGTTTCATTGGTCTAATCCCTCCCCCCCCTGATGCCCCCCCTGTCCCTTTAAGCCGCACATTATTTGCATTGATGTATAGAATGATCCGCAGCAGGGCGTCTCGTTTGATTTCTGATGAAGTTTATTTCATATTTTGATTTATAATTAATAATTTAGTAATTATGAGAATGAGTTTATTGTAGGCGGTAAATAAAGGCGGCTGGACGGCAATCAATCAGTTTGCTCATTTAATACGGGGCAGATTTATCAGCCAATAATTAGCTTCTGCTTTTTCTGCATCGTATTCCCATGGGGGGCACCCGCCAGCGGGACATTCTGCCTGATGTGGGGGGATTATAATCATCATACGCCCCGTATTTACACGTAATGCGGTCCTGTCGTTACACGATGACGATTAGCACCCGGTCACACACTTCCCTACTTTCTTCTCTTCTTTTTTCTCATTCCACCGTCTGATCTTTTTTCTTCCCTTTTCTCCTTTCCTCTTTTTTTTTTTCTTGACTCTTCCATCTCTTCTCGTTCCTCCTCTCTCTCATTTTCTCTCCTCCCTTCGTTTCATCTCTCCTGTTCTCCTGCCTCCTCCTCTCCCATCACAAGTCCTTTCACTTCTTTTCTTTTCTTCTCTCTTCTTTCTAACGAAAAAAATGTGGGGGGAAAAAAACTGTTGTCAATTCTGAAATTGTCCCGGAAAAGGTGATAACTTTAGGTCCAAGGGAAGTAAAAGGAAGGGGAAGCGAGAGCCGGCAAGCTGCACTTATGATTGGAGAGAGTGAGTGTGAGTGTGTATATAAGTAAATAGTGTTAGAGTGAGTGTGTGTTGCTGCATGGCAGTAGCGTGTGTGTGTGTGTATGGTATTAGCATGTGCGTGCATATAACTGTGTGGTGTTAGTGTGTGTATATGTGTGTATGTATATGTGTGTGAATGTGAGTGTGAAAGCATCAGAGGTGAGCCTGGGGTTTGTAGTGTAAGGGAAGAGAATGAGTTGGGGTGTGAGAGTGAGTTAACGTGTTAGAATGTACGCGTGTCTCAGTTTAGGGGGGGCACAGAAGAAATATTACACCGACCCTCCCCCCTGCAGAAAACTCTCAATTTTCCCATCGATGTCCTCACCTGTAATATTTGTGTCCGTCGCAGAGAAGCGGAACGAGCCGAACGCAGACGTTTCCATTAGAACCCCGGCGCGGGGCGAGAACTTTAATAACCGCGCGGCGGGAGAGCCGGCGCCGCCGACCGATTCAGGCATTAAACGCGGAGATCTGACCCAAAGCAGGCATTTCTATTTCATTTCCAACATAATAAAACAATCAGCGATGCGGATCCACGGGTCGGGGTTTTTTTTTTTCCCTTATTGCCTCTCTGTGTGAATGAATTAAACATGCGCGCGCGCGACCCAGGAAATTAACCCTGTGGGTGCCAGCGCTCCGCTCATCTATAGATCATTACATTCAGTTTGATCTGTAGAGTACCAACTACTCTTAAAATATGGGGGGGGAGGGGTGAAAACGAACCACAATATTAACATTTATTATATACAAAATCGACAATAACCCAAACTAAGACGGACGGGTAGAGAAAGAGAAGAGGGCGCTGAGCTTGTGATCTTACAATCTATTTGGGATTATCGGACAGAAGGCTGATGGGATTTGGGCTGTAAATCTAAATCAGTTATGTAATGTTTAATATTTCACCAACGGAGCTATACGCTATATATCAGAGGGTTCCTGCCCCAGCCGGCACACAGAGAGTTAAGAGGCACTGAAGCCTGCGCTCGGGGGTCTGATTGCCGTGCGATGAGCTGAATGCATTCTCCGTAATGAGAGATATAAAGCAGAAGACCCCGATTTACTCGGAAATGGAGAGTGTCGCCGGATCCAGCTGCCCCTAGGAGGGGTATCACGTTATGCCCCCCCCAATGCTTACGCTGCTGAGCAAAGAAAGAAAACAAGCAATTCTGATATAAACGATACTTTCGCAACCCAGATTGTCTCAAAAGCTTGCAATCTATTAATAAAGGTATCATCTATATCAGATTTGTTTTTCATGCTGATACCGGGGCATCTAATTCACACTAGGGGGAGAGGGGGGGCAACAGGCACCCTGACAAACCATTAAGGGCGTCCCGTACCCCCTGCCTGTCCAGGAGCCCCATGCGAGGGCCAAAGCCGGCTGGCGGATCAGGTCGTTCATTCAGGAATATTTTATAAGAATAATTTATAGAAAGTTCGGGGTTTCTCTGTTAATAAACGTCCATTACGTGGCTTTTGCTCTCATTTCACGTCAGGGACAGGCGTCTGACACACGAGGCTCGTAAAGTATAATTTAGGTCGTTAGGTTTTACGGGATTATAAATTAGTCAATATTAGGAAAGAAGAGGTTAATCCTCCACCCATGAGACAGATGAATGTTCTTCTCCTCCTCGGCTGCTGGAAATTTCCAGCCATTCCTGCGGCCAAACAGTTCACGGTACCTCATGCCAAGTTACATCGAGTTACTTAACTGAGAGGGTGGTGGATACGTGAAACAGCCTCCCAGCAGGGGTGGTAGAGCGTAATACAGTGAGGGGATTAAACATGCATGGGATAGACATACGGCTCCTGAATCTAAGACGAGACCAACGACTGATTAAGGTTTGAGTCGTTACAGCAGGAGAAACGGGCGACTAGCCGGGGGCCGGATGGGGGCCGATCTGCCGGCGGGTTCCGAGGGTCACTGGCGATCCGGGTTATCAGGACGGCTCCTAATACTTTACTCAGCGATGCTAATTGCTTAATTGGGCGAAATTGGAAAATCCTAAAAATCTGAGTTATTTAACCCCCTAAAAACTGTCCACGGGGCAGAAAATGCTACTTTCTCTCTATTTTTGGATATTATAAAACATTTTGCCCAAAGCTTTTCCAAAATAAATTTCTCTCCCTGATAAATTCTGCTACAAAAAAATTAAACTCACCAATAAAGTTTTTTTTTTTTATTAATTCTGGACCCCAGGCCAATTTTTTTTTATTAATAATTAATATCTTCTCTTAAATCAAATTCTTACTGCTGATTTTTCACGAATAATTAACAGAACCACCTCGATTCGGCACGTTTTGGGTTAAGTTCGGCTCAAAAGGTTTTCTTATTTTTTTCTGACGCTAAAGAAAAAAATCTGTCCCGCAGCTGAAATATTTTAAAATAAAATCCACAACAAAGAAAATATTATAATTATTTTATTATTTTTTTGAGGGGGGTCATTTATAAGGGGGGGGGGTCATTTATAAAGGTGAGGTTGCAACAAATTCTAACATTCCATAGAAATTCTGCGCAGGTAACAATTTTTTTCTGCAAAAACGCTAATTCTCCCCCAGCGACCCAGCGCAGCGCAGACCCCGATCTATACAGACAGCGCAGACCCCGATTCGTTTAAATCTGCCGGTTGCACCCCTGAGCATGCGCATCAGCGTACATTTTTGGGGATTTGCTGATATTTATTATTATTTTCAGTAATTGCCCCGTTTGCTCCCCTACGTCTTCAAACCGCCCTGCAGGATCACAGAGCGTGACCTTATTGCCCCCGCCGGTAAGCGTCAAGGTCAAACATCATCAAATCCGGATCAAAGATGGAAAAGTGGTCTTATCGCCATAGCAACCAATGAACTGGTCCAATCAGCAGGCATATTCTGTGGTAATAAGACAACTTTACGCCAGAATCAATCACCTTGGATCGTGATCGCGCATTCACAGCGGAATTAACCCCTTTTTGTCCCCCCCCTTTGAAATAAAAATGTAACAAAAAAACATGAACAGCGAACATTCCTCCTCCGTGAATTTGTTACAAAAGAAGTTTTCAGACAATATTAGTGTTTTTGTTAAAATTTTTATTGACAATGTAGATTTTTATTTTATTTTAAAGAGGAAAACGTTAGAGGAGGAGCCTCCGACGAGCCGCCCGCAAACAGAAAAAACACGAACATTCGACTGTGCGGGAAATCAGCGTTTTGCGTTATTGCACATACAGTCCGGGGACTTTCTTCAATGTTTTTATTATTATTATTTTACACTTTCTTTTTAAACAGAATCCGCTTTCTTTGCACACAGAGAATGGAGTAAAGGGGTAAATTAACCCTTTGCACAGAGAATGGAGTAAAGGGGTAAATTAACCCTTTGCACAGAGAATGGAGTAAAGGGGTAAATTAACCCTTTGCACAGAGAATGGAGTAAAGGGGTAAATTAACCCTTTCCACAGAGAATGGAGTAAAGGGGTAAATTAACCCTTTGCACAGAGAATGGAGTAAAGGGGTAAATTAACCCTTTGCACACAGAGAAGGGAGTAAAGGGTTAAATTAACCCTTTGCACAGAGAATGGAGTAAAGTGGTAAATTAACCCTTTTTACACAGAGAATGGAGTAAAGGGGTAAATTAACCCTTTGCACACAGAGAAGGGAATAAAGGGGTAAATTAACCCTTTGTACACAGAGAATGGAGTAAAGGGGTAAATTAACCCTTTGCAGACAGAGAAGGGAGTAAAGGGTTAAATTAACCCTTTGCACACAGAGAACAGATTAAAGGGGGTAAATTAACCCTTTGCCCCCCATGAGCTCTATTTTTAATGTAAATAACAGAGGCTGGTTCATTATTTGATGTTGGGGGGGTAAGAAGGAGGCTGTCCTGCTTCTACGCTCGCTGCCCCTTAACCCTTTGGCTCCAAGACACAAAATACTACAACCAAGGAAAGACATTTGATACGTGCCAATATGATTTTAAACTAGGAATAGCTCAGAAATAAAGGCATTTAACTCTTTGCCTGCTGAAAGGGTGGGCAGTGCATTACTGCTATGTGCACATGCCTCCGGCAACTAACAGGTTAACAAAAAACCTCTGCCCTTAGTACACAGGAAAAACAGAATTATAGAAAAAAAAAGAATCTGCAACAAATACTACAGTTCTGGCATTTCATTCTCTTGGACCCAAATCGTGTACTGCGCTGCGGAATATGACGGCGCCATATAAACCAATAAATAATAATGGATACATAAGGTCGTTCATTTAACTATTTAGCGTACGTAAAAAGTGTGCAAAGAAGAGGCGTTTCAAACATTTCATCAGTGCTGTTTCTGTAAGTGGGGGTCTCCTGAGCGATTGCCGGACCCCCATTTGTAGAATTTATGACTTCTTTTTCCTCATCTAGGAAGGGTTAACCCTTTCAAGTCCTATAGTAGAATAGATTTATTTTTTTTCTGTGCATTGTCTGTTTAATATAAACATTTAACGATCTCTGTGCAATTTGCACAGTTTGAGGTAGAGATTCCCCGTCCGATTTAGAACCAGACGAATAACTTAATTCTTTTATATATATAAAAAAGACACATTTAGATGTTTAAAAAATAAAATATCCAATAAAATAATGAGTTAACTCATTCCAAGCTAGCAGAGCGGGGATCACTAGCTTGTTACAATTGCGTAGCTTTTAAAGGTTAACTTGTGTTTTTTTAGAATCTTTAGAATTTTTAGATACTTTCTTTTTATTATTATTATTACACCGCCCCCCAACCCCCCCATAAAATAAACTCCAGACACAGGTCACCAAAACTGCTAAATAATCAAAACGATAAAGATAAGTGCAATGCCCACAAAATGTGTGTTTAACTCTTCGAGTATCAATAATAGTGCACCAAACATTGCTCGCACTAATACCGTGTCATCCCTTAGAGGGTTAAATGTTCTGCGTTTAAATCCCCCGGCGGATTCGCCTTGTAGCCGGAGGAGCTGACAATCTACCGGTGTGATCAGTAATTCTTTTTGTTTGTTTAAAGTCCCAAGCAGGTTCACCCCCCCCCCCGATCATCAAGCTTAGGAAGCCCTACCTCTGCCTGAGCATGGTAGGAGTTAAAAGGTAAGGCAGCTGTATTGACAATGACTGCCTCCACCTGCGACCCCAGGCACTTTGCCTTCTTACACCTGTTGCCGGTCTGCTGTTCACCTGTAATTACGGCCGTGGAGGAGGCGATGGCTTTGATTTGGAGCCTCCGTTGAGGACCCTTTGATTGGCTGGAGATCCTCTGTTGGGGGTTGGAGACTGGAGACCCCCCAATGGCTTCCCGGAGAGGCTCAATTCCAAGGGGCTTTAATGCCGCGATAACCCAAGATCAGATACAAGGTGTGCAGGTGGCATCCCTGAGCAGGTGGTTTCTCCTTGCAGCCAGATAGCCCTGTGACCCCCCCCAGGGAGGCCACTGGGGCAGAACTGCATTTTTTGCCTCATTTTGTGAGGTTTAGCACCAGTCGCGAGGTCAGTAAACGTACACAAGGAACACCAGCAAAGGGCTGACAGAATTTCCTTTGGCCCCCAGCAGGTGACAACTTTAACCCAATGTGTGCCAGAAGGGGGTGCACACACAAAAAAAAGGAGGATAAAAAGGAGCCCAGAATCCCCTGCGATGTCCTACTCGGGGTCGAAAGACTGCTGGGTGCCATTGCATTCAGACCAAGTCCCCAAAGCATTGGTGTCTAAAGAGTTAACAAAGCCTCCTGAGTAATGGGACAGCTCCCCGGTCCCGGTGGCATGGAGCCTCCTGTCGGCCTTCCTCGGACAACACAGGAGCCGTTTGAAGGCCTTCCTGAAATCGGGGCTCCTGCAGTATATGATGGGATTAAAAGCCGAGTTGACGTAACCCAACCAGTTCAGGAACAAGAAGAGCTTGTCCGGGATGAGGTTCCTGTAGAAGACGTTGACTATGTTGGCCAAGAAGAAGGGCAGCCAGCACAGGGTGAAGGTCCCCATGATGATACCCAAAGTCTTTAAGGCTTTCTGCTCCTTGGCCGCCAGCATTTTGGAAAGCCTTCTTCTGCTGGACCTGGCGTGGCTCAGGGTCTGGTGGTGGTAGAACCTTCCTTCGCACCTGTCTATCTTCTTTAGCTGCTTCTTGGCGATCTTGAAGACCCGAGAGTAGACGAAGATCATGACCACCAGCGGGATGTAGAAGGAGATGATGGAGGAGGCAATGGCGTAGGCCCTGTTGGTGACAAAGTCGCAGCAGCCCGGGTCGTCGTAGCACCTCAGGGCCTCGGGGTCGTCGGTGTCCCTCCACCAGTGCATCATGATGGGCAGGAAGGACACCAGGGCGGAGATGGCCCACACGGTGCACACGATGCCCTTGGCCCTGGCCTTGGTCAGGAGGCTCTGGTAGCGGAACGGCGAGGTGATGGCTATGTACCTGTCTATGGCGATCACGCACAGGGTCTCGATGCTGGCGGTCACACACAGGACATCCACTGACGTCCAGAACTCGCAGAAGATGGAGCCGTAGAGCCAGCGGCCGCTCACCACCAGGGTGGCCCCCAGGGGCACCACGAACAAGCCCATGATGAGATCCGCACAGGCCAGGGAGGTGATGAACACGTTGGTCAGGGTCTGGAGCCGCTGGTTCCTGGTGATGGCCGCGATGACCATGATGTTGCCCAGCAGGATGAGCAGGATGATGGTGGCCATGAGAATAGCCATGCCAACTGTCCACTGCTGGGGCAGCTCTGGCATGGGGTACATGGGGCTGGCCAGGGTAGGGGCAGGGCTGCTCCTGTTTCTGCAGTCTGGGGACACCCAGCCGTCCCCCATGGTGGGTGTAGGTCCTGGGGTCTGAGCCCTAGCCCTGGAGGGGCATTGGATCGGTGCAGGGGGTCGGAAGCAAGGAGCAGCAAGGAAGGTGAGAAAGTGTCTACAGGGATCCTCCGCCCGGCACTGCTGGTAATTCTTAGTCCTGCGCCTCTGGAGTTCAGTGCCGTTGTCCGGGAGCGCGCTATGCTGACTGTGGCTCCTGCCGTGGAGCCCACTTTGATCGCTGTGGCTCCTGTGGCCCCCGCCGGTGCAGCCGTGCCGTCCGGGTCTCCGCTCCACCGGGAGCTCTGCATGATTCTGAGCCGGGCAGCCGATGGCGCGCCGGGGACTCTCCCCCAGCCGCCACTCATAGCCCAGCAGCCAATCTGGGTACAGTGAGGCGGGGCTGAGGTGAATCATTGGCACGCCCCCCTGTCACCTCGGAGATGTAAAGGGAGAGAGGGATGGGGTTGTGACTTCACATGCAGGGGTTAACTGCTGGGAGCGCTGCAGGGCTGAAGGGGTTAAATGCCCCAGCCTGCCCGCCCTGATCACACAGGGTGCAGACCAGGAGTGAGAAGGTTAATTGCCCCATCACCGGCCTGCCCCCGATCCCTCTATGGGGCAAAAGTCCACCCAGACTGGACCCTCGAGGGGCTTTTATTATATAATTCTGGGGCTATTCGGCCCCCCTGGGCAGGTGACTCGGGCACTTGCTCATTACTCTCAGCCAGCCTCTTACGCACCTCCTGTAGGGTACGGTCTCTTTTTGAACCCAGTACTCTGTATCCTGTGGACTACAACACCTATCATCCTCAGCCTGTCCTGCACTAGCCTGGCATATGATTTAACCATATAGCTGCCAAGTATTTTCATGAAGGGCTTTAGTGAACCCCTGTAACTTGCCCCACCAGGGGCAATAAATGTTTATTCGGTTCCCAGATCGGATCACGGATTGCAGAAGCAGAATTTCTGGGGTTAAATGGGTTTTTGGTGAACTTTTACTCATTAAACCTTTTTAAAAAGTAATCCTTGTTGCTGCTGCCCCATGGCAGCCCCTAGCTGAGAGTGATGATAGTTGAGGCGTTCTTCAACCTAATTTTACTGCCTCTGACACAGGTGAATCTTGTAGGAAACTTTAAAGGTGATAAAAAAATTAAACTTTTATTAAATTCTCATAAAAATCGATTTTTTTTTTACCCCAAGCAATTGTGGGATTACATTTCTGATTTTATAAAATTGGGGGGGGGGCACGAATTGGGGCTGATTTATAAACATCGACAAATTGTGATTCTGCCATAAAGGATAAATTCACATTTTGCTGTAACCTTCGCACTCCAGTCGGTCTTTGAGTGGAAAGATGCCTGGGGTAGCAGCCCCTCCATCGCAAAACTGGGGGCGCATTGTCCCCCTCCAGTGGGATCTCATCTCCCCAACTGCCCCCCCCGCAACACTATGGAGGGCGAACCTGACAGATCGTCACGTTTGCTTCTATTATTATTCTTATGTACCTTACTTTACTGAGAGGGTGGTAGATAAGTAGAACAGCCTTCCAGCAGGGGTGGTAGAGGGTAATACAGTGAGGGGATTAAACATGCATGGGATAGACATACGGCTCCTGAATCTAAGATGAGACCAACGACTGATTAAGGTTTGAGTCTTTACAGCAGGAGAAACGGCAGACTAGACGGGGGCCCTCATAAGTCTCTCCTGCCGTCACCGGAAAGATACATTTCTTTACAGTCATCTGTGACCTGGGGGGCGCTTGTGAATATTAGTATTATATATAATGATTTATATAGCGCCATCATATTCCGCAGCGCTGTACAATGCTACAAGTAGCGCACCACATCACTTTCAGAAAGAAAAGGCGAGGAGCGCCCGGTTCACAAGAGCTTACAATCTAGAAGGAGGTGGGGTATATATTACACAAGACGTATGTAATATTATCCTCGCGCTCCGTGTGTCGCAAGACGCTTACACGCTTCCAGCAATCCTCATGTGATGAAGAAACTCTTCCATTACCCAATGCAGCCTATTCAGGATACACCTTAACGGTGACATCAAAATCGGCCTTATGACATCACACTTATGACATCTTATTTAAAGAACGCAATCCAAAGGGGTTTAACAAAGTACAAAAAGTTTATTTCAAAGAAGAAGAAAAGTTACAACAAGAGACCGGAATCTAACACTAGAGGCAGAGATGGAACGGAAGGAAGTTTTACTTTACTGAGAGGGTGGTAGATAACTGGAACATCCTTCCAGCAGAAGTGGTAGAGGGTAATACAGTGAGGGGATTAAACATGCATGGGATAGACATACGGCTCCTGAATCTAAGACGAGATGTAAAATGTAAATAAAACTCTATATATATATAATTACATTTGATGCTTGCTTTCAGGAGTTGGGGAGGGATAAAATTCAATTAATTACTAAATTAAGTTATAATCAACTTAAAACATTCTCTGGGTGGATATGTTAATATTTACATTTTTTAAACAGAAATGTTTAAACTTAATATTCAAAAAAAGGAGATTTCGTTATTTTTTTTTTACTTTCTTTGTATTTCTTTTACAGGATCATATTTTAAATATCATTCTAATATATTTCAGAATAAATATTAAACTTGTATTTATATCCTAATATCATTATTGTATATTTTTGCTTCCTTTGTATTTCCCTTAAAAGTTGATATTTTAACATTTTGTCATAATATTATTTTAAAATAAATATTTGAAATATATTAATATAATGCTAATATAATATAAATTATCAGTGCTTTCTTTGTATTTTCTTTAAAGGATAAAGGATTAAAACTATTATATGATTTTAGTATAACTGTTAGAAATATATAATATTAACATATTATATACAATATTTACTTGCTTTGTATTTCCTTCAATGATAACATTTTAAGATATTATAATATGAATGCTATTAATTAGACTTGTGCATTCGTCTTCGGGCGAACATGGAAACGAACACGAAGAGAAGACGGCGGCGGTAAATCGTAGGCGAAGACGAAGACACACACCACGAAGATCTTCGTGATTGTCTTCGTCTTCGTCTACCATTCTTCCCCCCCTTCTAACTTACCTTGTCTTCGCGGCTTCGCGGCATCGCGGCAGTTCCCAGAAGTTCGCCGTCACGGGTTACAGGGCAGTGAGAATGAGCCTATTGGTCGCCTACAGGGACATCCTCTGGCATCAACCAATTGTCTTTGTAACCCCTGACAGCGAACCTATGGATTTCCGCTCCCGTTAACCCCTTCGATGCTGCGTTATCTAACACAGCATCGAAGGGGTTAACGGGAGCGGAAATCCATAGGTTAAAGGGCCGTGCAAGCGACCAATAGGCTCACTTGCACGACCCTTTAAAAAAAAGTTAACCCCTAACTAATTGAACAGGGAGGGAGACCAGTGGGATGTGCCGGGTAAGTTGTAACATTGGGGTTTTAAAAGTCTGCACGAGCGACCAACAGAGCAGATAACGCAGCATCGAAGGGGTTAACGGGAGCGGAAATCCATAGGTTCGCTGCCAGGGGTTACAAAGACCGTGCGAGTGAGCCTATTGGTCACCTGCAGGGTCTTCCTCTGGCATCAACCAATTGGTTGATGCCAGAGGATGTCCCTGTAGGCGACCAATAGGCTCATTCGCACTGCCCTGTAACCTGTGACGACGAACTTCCGGGAACTGCCGCGATGCCGCGAAGCCGCGATGCCAAGGTAAGTTAGAAGAGGTGGGGAAGAATGGTAGACGAAGACAATCACGAAGATCTTCGTGGTGTGTGTCTTCGTCTTCGCCTACGTTTTACCGCCGCCGTCTTCTCTTCGGCGTGTCTTCGGAACGAACACGAAAACGCACTCTTCGTGTTCGTTTCCATGTTCGCCCGAAGACGAATGCACAAGTCTAATCTCAGCCATGTAATGTGTTTGAACGAAATAGATTGTAAGCTCCTCAGAGCAGGACCCTTCTCACCTTTTTGTTTCTATCCAAATTGTTCTACGATGCACTACTTGTCCCGTCTACCCATTGTACAACGCATCAGAATATGATGGCGCTATATAAAACAATAAATAATAATAATATAACATAATTGATAAATAAAATTTTATAGGACATCTCAACGAGGTAGAGCTGCTGGAGTTGTATGACCCATATGTTACATAGAAACCCAAAACCTGCCGGCAGATTGGCCCCAGGGCCGGACTGGCCCACCGGGATACCGGGAAATTTCCCGGTGGGCCGGCAGGTCCGTGGGCTGGGACCAGGGGCGGGCTGGGCAGGGGGGCAATTGCCCCCCAGGCTGCCCGAAATCTAATCTGAGCGGCCGCTGGGTGCTGATGCGGCCGGCCGGCGCTACTATAATACTTTTTTCTTAATTTAATATGGCAAGCTGGTCCGGCTTGCCATATTAAATTTTAAAAATGTATTACAGTATCGCCGGCCGGCTGCATCGGCACCCAGCAGCCGTGTGCGATGGCCGTCTAGTGATGGGAGCAGCGTGAGGGGTGAAAGCTCCGCCCCCTCGCACTGACCTTTCACCCCTCACGCAGCTCCCATCACTATGCGGCTGTCAGATTGCTGGGAATGTAATCTAAACGGCCGATGCGTGCTGATGCCGCCGGCCGGCTCTGCTTTAATACTTTTTTTTTTAACTTTATATGGAGAGCCGATCCAGCTTACCATATAAACAAATTAAAAAAAGTGTTAAAGTAGCTCCAGCCGGGGGCATCAGCACGCACCGGCCGTTCAGATTACATTCCCACCAGTCTGATGGCTGCATAGTGATGGGAGCAGCGTGAGGGGTGGAAGCTCCGCCCCCTCGCACTCAGACTGCTGCAGCACCGGATGTCAGGTCAGTGACTTCCTGTCAGGAGAGAGAAGAGAACAGCGTGCAGCTACCAGGAAGTGAAGAGAAGTAGAAGGTGAGTAAAGTAATGTATTTTTTTGTACAAAATGTATAATATTTTTTTGTATTTGTTAAAAACAAAAAAAATCGGCATGTGTGTGTATGTAAGTGTGTCCCCCTATATGCCACTCTGCCTCCAGAAATGCCTTTTACCCCCCTATATGCCACTCTGTCCCATGACATGCCTTTTAACCCCCTATATGCCAGAGTGGCATATAGGGGTATAAGGCATTTCTGGATGCAGAGTGACATATAGGGGGTCAAAAGGCATATCTGGAGGCAGAGTGGCATATAGGGGGGGTATAAGGCTTTTTTGGAGGCAGAGTGCCCCATGATATGCCTTTTAACCCCCTTTATGCCACTCTGCCTGCAGAAATGCCTTATACCCATATATGCCACTCTGTCCCATGATATGCCTTCTAACCCCCTATATGCCACTCTGCCATATAGGGGGTGAAAAGGCATATCATGGGACAGAGTGGCATATAGGGGTATAAGGCATTTCTGGATGCAGAGTGAACTATAGGAGGTCAAAAGGCATATCTGGAGGTATAGTGGCAAAAAGGGGGTTAAAGGCATATCACGGGGCAGAGGGGCATATAGGAGGGTTGAGGCATATCAGGGAGGCAGAGTGGCATATGGGGGTTAAAAGGCATATCATGGGACAGAGTGGCATATAGGGGGGCATAAGGCTTTTCTGGAGGCAGAGTGCCCCATGATATGCCTTTTAACCCCCTTTATGCCACTCTGCCTCCAGAAATGCCTTATACCCCCCTATATGCCACTCTGTCCCATGATATGCCTTTTAACCCCCTATATGGCAGAGTGGCATATAGGAGGTTAGAAGGCATATCATGAGACAGAGTGGCATATAGGGGTATAAGCCATTTCTGGATGCAGAGTGACAGAGGAGGTCAAAAGGCATATCTGGAGGTATAGTGGCAAAAGGGGGGTTAAAAGGCATATCACGGGGCAGAGGGGCATATAGGAGGATTGAGGCATATCAGGGAGGCAGAGTGGCATATAGGGGATTAAAAGGCATATCATGGGGCAGAGTGGCATATAGGAGGGTATAAAGCATATTGGGGAGGCAGAGTGGCATATAGGAGGGCATAAGGCCTTATACCCCCTATATGACGCTCTGTCCCATGATATGCCTTTTGACCCCTATATGGCAGAGTGGCATACAGGGGGTTAGAAGGCATATCAGGGGGGCAGAGTGGCAAGCCTGGGGGCAGATGTGCATAACTCGGGGGTAGGTTGGCAAATAAAAGGAAAAAAAAACAAACATGTCTCAATCATAGCTTTTATTAAATATGGAAAAAAATTGTCTACATGAATTAATAAAGAAATTAAAGCTTCTTACCAGAATATCGTGAAGAATAATGTGATCAGTGTTTTGTTCCACTGAATAAAATGGAACTTTTTCCATCTAAAAATGTTCGCAGTAGTAAATGTTTTGATCCCATTCTGTGTAATGTATTTCATTTATTAGGGCCTTTTAACACTTTTGCTTTCTGGCATTTTATACAAATAATGAGATAAAAAGAATGGCACATAGTGTGACTCGGGTATGTATAAGGGGTGCGTGTGGGTATAAGAGCTTCACCGTGAGATAAACTATATGGGGCTGGTCTCCAAATTTTTCCAGGGCTGCTTTTCAGTCCCAGTCTGGCCCTGATTGGCCCCCATCCGGCCCCCGTCTAGTCGCCCGTTTCTCCTGCTGTAACGACTCAAACCTTAATCAGTCATTGGTCTCGTCTTAGATTCAGGAGCCGTATGTCTATCCCATGCATGTTTAATACCTCACTGTATTACTCTCTACCACTTCTGCTGGGAGGCTCTTCCTCTTATCTGGTACTTTTGCGGTTGAGTCATTTTTATTCATAATCCTCATATTGCATCTTTTTATCTTTTTAGGAAGATTTTCTACGCAGAACCCGGCACCCAAAGCCTGACAGCTTAATATCTACCGAGCCGCCAGGTGATGAGGTAAACGTGTCATTAGCATGGAGTCCGTGTCATTAGCATGGAGTCTAACGAGGTTCACGATGAATATCATATTTGTGAATACCAATCGTTTCCGTAATTACCATTTCCATTCATTATCGCTGCCAGAGGATTGTTTTCTTGCGCGTTCCGCTATATTTAGGTCCCCGGCTTGTTTCTTTGTATAGAATTGTTTTCTGTTTGTAACCTTGGGGCTCTGCGATTGGAAACACTCTCCGAGGTGGTTGGAGGTTTGTATTTTGCGGCACCGATTGGTTCTGTTCTCATTTGGGGTCCGGGGGTCCAAACTCCTAAATCGATATTAGAAAGAGACGAGAAGCCCTTTATCACTCCCATCACTCCTGTGTTCCAATGGCCCTTTATCACTCCCATCACTCCTGTGTTCCAATGGCCCTTTATCACTCCCATCACTCCTGGGTTCCAATGGCCCTTTATCACTCCCATCACTCCTGTGTTCCAATGGCATGTTGTGTTCGCTGATCCAAGGTTAAGTTTAAAAGTTTAATTGATGGTTAGAAAACCCTTTTTTGTAATTATGTTACAGCCAGAAATGTCCTTGTTTTCCATAAAATCAGCCGAGTGACCCCAAACCTTTGAACAGTGATATACATGTGTGTGTGTGTGTATATATATATTGTGTACATGCGTGTGTGTGTGTGTATATATATATATATATTGTGTACATGCGTGTGCGTATATATTTGTATGTGTGGCAGAGGGCGGAATATAATTTAGAAACTTGATAGAATTTGTAAAAGGTGGACAAGCGGATAAAAGAAGATAGAAAAATGTGAGGAAAGATGTCAGCGAGATGCAGAAAAAAGAGACGGGCAAAAGAAATAATAAAACAGAAAAAAGAGCCGGCTGAAGGCAGGGAACCCAGAGAGGGAAACCCCATCCTAAATAATTGCCCCGGGGGCCAAAAGCTCCTTAATCTGATCTTGCCTGTAAATCAATAAATGTATAATTCTGTGACATCATCATGTAAGTGAAGCTGCGTCCCCCCGCCCCCCCCGAGGAGCTTCCCCCCCATCGCTCGCGTTCGCCAGGGATCCACCTCAGTGACATTTAAGGAACAATTTGTCATTTTGATTATTATGATATTTCATTAAAGATAATAAATTGGATGGAATTCATGCACTATTTTTATAATTCATTAAAAATAGAACGTGGATTTCCTGTTTTTTTGTGTTTTTTTGTTATCTTGTTTTTCGTGGCAGATCCTTCTGGAAAGGAATAAACCCGCTAAAAACATGCATTTATCGACTATTTCTCACAGCTCTATTCATCCAGTTATTATAACAAAAAATATTTATGCAGAAGAAGAAAAAGAAGCAGAGAGGGAAAAAAATGAAACCCGTTACAAAGTAACAATCACCTCAGTAACTCGTAAACGCAAAAGGAAAACCGGAAGGAGCTACGGAGTTTATTGTTCCCGATCGAGCTGCCGGTTCGTGTACTTGACGCGTATTCCTGTATTACGCCGAGGTGGCTGCTGGACGCAGACATATTGCTTTAAGGAAGAGGTCTCATGAGGCTCTTTTTTGTGATCATAGAACACAGAAACCCAGAGCTTGCCGGCAGGTCGGCCCCATTTGGCCCCAACTAGTCAGCCCGTTTTCCCCCTGCAAAACATCAAATCTTAATCAGTCTAACACCCTGAGCACAAATCACGTCCAAAATAATAGATTTTTTACACAGTATCAGATTGAAAATACGTTTTCAAAAAATAAATATTTTTTTACATTTTTTTTACCCCAGTTGTAGTTTTTGCCTCATAATATAATGTTCCCGCTCTTTTATCTGAGCCCCGATCTACTAACAAACACCCCGACTCCTTATCATACTGCCTGTGGTGGACAATAGAATGGCTCAGTCTTAATCACCTAGCTGTACTCTGACTAATGAAAGTCTATGGAGGAACGGACTTCATTAGCATCGCCATAAAGCGTCAGCTCAGTGTGGGGTTTGGCCCGGGAAAGTCACCCAAAATATCACATGACTGACAGCAACGGCGGCTCCAGGACTTTTTTCCATTGGATTTCTTTTTTAAATTAGATTTACATGGTCGGTATCGCATGCAAATGAGCTTTCATAGCTGAGACATGATTTGCATACGGTGTCACATGATGATTTCATTTCTCTCGATGCAGATCGGTGACTCTTTTTGAGATGTGAGATCCACGCTGCGAGCGCACGGCTGAGGTGATGGAGGCAAAGAAAGCCTAAAAGAATGTTTCCTGAATGTCTGATAATAAAAAGCTTCGCTCAATGAGCCAATGAGAAAAGCCGCACCCCCCCCCCGTCACGCTCGCGGTATTTAGGGGCACATGCGCGATCAGGCCGACGGGAGCCCAGCACGCTGCGCATTTCCCAATGCAAAAGCCATCGAACGTCGGCTATTGTATTCATTTAATTAACGGAACATTGAAAGTTCCCGGAGTTCTCCAGTCCCAGGTGGAGTCTGATCTGTAACGAAGGGTAAAAAGGACAGCAGGTTTATCTTAGGGCCCACGGCAGCTCCTTATTGGGGCCCCCATAACCAGGCACAGGGTCCGCAAGACATGATGGAGATCTTCTCTACTAGTGTTTCCTCCAGTTGATGTTGTAGAGCGTCCGCATATGAGCATGAAGCAGGTCACAGATACAATAGATAAGTGGAACAGACTCCCAGCAGAGGTGGTAGAGGGTAATACAGTGAGGGTATTAAACATGCATGGGATAGACATACGGCTCCTGAATCTAAGACGAGACCAACGACTGATTAAGGTTTGAGTCTTTACAGCAGGAGAAACGGGCGACTAGACGGGGGCCGCCGGGGGCCGATCAGCCGGCAGATTCTATGAACTGCTGGCCATGGTGGGTACTCTGGAGTATAAGTGGGGTCCCCGCTCCCTTTCTGAGTACTGGTGCTCCTTGGTGAAGTTGCTGAGCCCCTGAACTCCTTCATAAAATAAGAAGCCGAAACCAGACATTCAATGAAACGGGTTCTGTCCCCCGGAAGACATCTTTACTGCGGGGTCCGAGTCGTTTTATTGTGGATTTGCTGAGAATGTAAAGATCCTCAGACGTCTCGTTCATCAAAATAGCCAAATGAAATAAATCTTTCAGAAAAGAGCTTACAATCTTTGCTCTTCCTTCTTGTTTATTGACTCGCTGTGACGCTACAATCTTACCAGCAACCCAAACGGACCAAAACATCAAATGATTGTGAGCTTTGCTGTTACAAAGCCCTTTATCACTCCCATCACTCCCGTGTCCCAATGGCCCTTTTTCACCCCCATCACTCCTGTGTTCCAATGGCCCTTTATCACTCCCATCACTCCTGTGTTCCAATCAGGGCCGGCCGAAGACTTAACGCCGCCTGGGGCGAAGTTTAAAACGCCGCCCCCCCCCCAAACGCCGGTGCTTACCTTTAAACAGTCCTGCGGCGAGTCTCCCTGCTCTGCCACAGTGCCGGCTTGTAATGCTGAGCGCCGGAAATTGACGTCACTTCCGGCGCTCGGCATTACAAGCCGGCACCGAGACCGAACAGGGAGACTCGCCGCAGAGGAGAGAGAGAGGCGCCGAGCGGGTAAGCGAAAACCACTCGGTGCCCCTCTCTCTCTCTCCTCCGCTTCAAAAAAACAAAAAAAAAGCGCTTGGGGCGGCAAAGTGCCGCCCCTTCTAAAGTGCCGCCTGGGGCAATTGCCCCAGTCTGCCCCATTATAGGGCCGGCCCTGGTTCCAATGGCACGTTGTGTTTGCTGATCCAAGTTTCAAAGGCTAAATTATGGTTGGAATCCCTTTTTGTAATTATGTTACAGCCAGAAACGTCCTCGTTTTCCATGAAATCAGCTGCGTGATCCCAAATAATCGTGTAAATTGCTTCTTTTAATCCATAAATACCATTATATAGAATTATTTTGTTCGTGTGACTCGCGGGATTTGGTGAAAGTGGTGCATTAGACTACCTCTGGGCAATTTTTCCTGCGAATGGCTTATTATTATTTATTGTGTTTTTATCAGGTAAGAAACGACATGAAATCCCAATCCCGCTGGGTATTTGAGGAAAACGGGGTTTTATTCGGCATTTTCGCACTTTCAGCGTTGATTTGCAGAGTGGAAGGCGAGTGAGGATATCTCCTGAGACTTTGTGCCAACAGGTTTCTTTCACTCACTTTATTGCCGTTATTATATTTCCTACTCGCACCACGTCAGGCATTGCACCGATAGTTAACCCCTTGTATGCGATGGGTTTACCCAACCACTGAAATGCGTCGGACGCTCAGAAAAAGTCACTTTCTGACTTTTCATTATAATTTAATTTTTTTATAATATATATTTTATATTTTTATATATATATATATATATATATAATTTTTTTTCCTGTTTTATAACCATAATCTCATTTATAATGATAAAAATTAACCCTAACTAGCTAAGTAGGACTTTTCCATAACTTATCTACCTTGGACTTTTCCATCATGCCAGAGGCTGCTGGGAACATATTAATTTATTTCATGTATTTTTGGAGATTATGTAACAGATAATTATCAGTTTCCTTTCGATCCGTGTTCAGGGTGTTGTCCGACCGACCAAAAAAGTAGGAGAAAATTCAAGGAAGTCAACAAACGAAGTAATAATTTTGTCCGTCTCCCTGTTTTCACCGTCTTGGGAGTTAAACTCATCCCAGGGTTATTCATAATTCCCTCATATCAGGTAACCGGTTATTGGTGATAATGTACTTTTCAATGGTCAAATGTAACCAAATCGGCCCCATATGCAAATCAGTTGCAGCTCTAGAGGTGATTCATTTGCATGTGAAGTTGGTTTGATGATCAATCATTTGCTTCTAGTCATCGATTTATTTAAGGTAAAGTTTACCCCCCAAATTCATTTTCTCCTCCCACTGATAATATATCAGTGAGAATAATGTATAGTATACTATATAGAGCATCAGCTTTTTCATTATCCATCTCACTGTTAGGTAGGGGAATGAGATTTTGGGCTCTCCTGCAAATGTCCGATTTAGTGAATAAAACCCTTTTTAATGTTGACGGAGACACCGTGTCCCTGATAACCTCTCTAGCTTGATGTTTGCGTTCTCGTCAGTAACGATCCATAGTAACGCTGCATACCTTAAGCTCATGAAGGCAGAGAGGCTTGTTGGATGATAACACTTCTAAGCCCACGGAAGCCGTGTCTGGGCCGGAGCACCGCGTTCTTCTGGCCATCACAGGGTTTTTCCAGTCCCTTCCTCCGTTATCCCAGACAATGGAAATCTTGGTTCTGATGCAGCGGAAGATTTTTATCCCATTATCCTCGGATACAGAGCCAGATATAGAGAACTCCTCCTCTGTAACAGAAACATAGAGTGCCTTTGGCTGGCTGAGTGTTATGAGAGCTGTATTCTTGTAAGAGATGGAAAGCTGGCTATATATATAAAATATATATATATATTTATAAACAGTATATCAATTGTACTGGTTGTATAAATTGTATCAAAACACAGTTACTGTCCTGTTACATTGTTTATATATGCAGTATATCAGAGCTGTAGTTGGCTACTTTTGCGCCTGAGGCAAGAATGGAGAATTGTGCCCTCCAGCTATTTTTACAGAGTCTATTTTATTTACACTGGCTTTACGCACACCTGCCCATAAACACACATATACACATACACTGCCCTTACACACACCTGACCATAAACACGCATATACACATACACTGCCCTTACACACACCTGCCCATAAACACACATATACACATACACTGCCCTTACACACACCTGCCCATAAACACACATATACAGATACACTGCCCTTACACACACCTGCCCATAAACACACATATACAGATACACTGCCCTTACACACACCTGCCCATAAACACACATATACACATACACTGCCCTTACACACACCTGCCCATAAACACACATATACACATACACTGCCCTTACACACACCTGCCCATAAACACACATATACACATACAATGCCCTTACACACACCTGCCCATAAACACACATATACACATACAATGCCCTTACACACCTGCCCATAAACACACATATACACATACACTGCCCTTACACATACCTGCCCATAAACACCCATATACACATACAATGCCCTTACACACACCTGCCCATAAACACACATATAGACATACACTGCCTGGCTGTGCGCCCCCTTGCAGCTGTGGCCGAGGTGAGTGCTTCTCTCACCTCACCCTTCCTACGGCCCTGCAGTATATATATAAACCTATGTTATATATAAAAATATGTATACCTCTCCCACCCAATTTATATATATTGTATTATTTCGCTGTATTAACCCCACGATATTCTGCTTCTATTCCATTGCTGTTCTCGAAATTACTTAAAAACCGTCCAATTAATGCTTCCTATAGAAGACAGATTTTTTTTTCTTCACATTTTCATACATTCTGCTCCAAAAAAACATTTGCGTTGCTCGGAATCATCCCCTCCGCTCAGTAAGGACAGCGTTAAGGGTTAAGGCCAAGTAATCATCTGTCAGTTCCGTGTCGTATAAACAGCGGATAATAAATCATCCTCACTTTCATCAGATTTCTCAGCGGAATTCATTGTTTTCGGTATAGACTGTCCCTCTCTGTTTATTTCTGGGCTGGAAAGATCGTAAATCGCAATAATTAAGATGATTACAGAAAACAGCGGCTCTTCGTTTACTAATAACGTCGCCGGGCGGCAGCGGCCCTCCTGCCGGTAATGTTTTGGTCTCTATAAACTTGGTGCAGTCACAGCGCTCGATCCCTTATGTATTAATAATGATAGTCATAGCTTCTGATAATAGATTGTAAGCTCTGAAGACCAGAAGATCTTCTCCTACTGTGGAGTAGAATTGCCCGGTTGAGGCTCATTCATGTTTGCTTCTCCCAATTCACGATAATAAATTTAATGATTTGGAGGATTTGACAAATTCGACGATCTCTTTATTAGGATAACTTGTTACTCTCTGGAGTTTGCAAATCTTATTCTAATGCAGAGACTGACGTGACGCTGCCGGCTGCGCATCCCGGGAAATCAGACGCCGCCGTAGGAAATGACTGATGGTCGCTCATCACCTGATCATTTCTGTTATTAAGTTTATCATTAATGGGGAAAAAAAAGTAAACATTCTAAGGGAAAAGTTACAGAATGTTAGTGGAAACGGATTGTTTATTAGAATGTTTATTAGTGCCGGAGGCTGTAAGCTTAGCGGACACAGCCCCGCTGGTAGGTTAATGACGCAGATATTTCCTCCCATTCTGGAACCGCGTGCGCCGCCGGGGGCTTCTCACACATAATGCACAATTATCCAACGATCTTTAAACGCCTGAAAACTATGACAAAGGGGCATATTTATTAAACTGAGCGCAGTAATTTCTGGTTGTTCCCCGTGGGGCAGATAGCTCTATACTGGGACATTTTTGGGCTCCTCTATATCTGTTGGTGAGTAAAAACTAATCATCTAGCAGCAATCTGTTGAGAAGATCGTAGATATGTGGAACAGCCTCCCAGCAGAAGTGGTAGAGGGTAATACAGTGAGGGTATTAAACATGCACGGGATAGACATACGGCTCCTGAATCTAAGACGAGACCAGCGACTGATTAAGGTTTGAGTCTTTACAGCAGGAGAAACGGACGACTAGACGGGGGCCGGATGGGGCCGATCTGCTGGCAGGGTGCATGGTTCATTAGGGGAAAAAATCAGGAGGTCTGTAGCCTCCTAGTCCCTGCCGACATGCACGTGGGACTGGCTAATTTGTGTCTTTAGGGCCATCAGAAGCTACCGAGTTGCCCGAGGCTCCAGAGGAACAGTCACGACAATTACTGAGAACAAAGATCTACCCAGAATTTAAAGTTCTAGGAAAACACTAATTTTCTGAAACCAACGCCAAACGCAATTTACTGTTGAAATTGAATTTCACCTGAGCAGCTGACGCAATAATTGGGTAGAAAAGAGGCTTTTAACACGAAACATAGAAAAAAATGTTTGTGACGGTAAATAAATGCGCAGAACGAAAACTCGAACGAAAAAAATCCCATTTTGGTTTTGCTTCGGTGGAGATTCTGCACGGAGGGCGATCGCGATCTCATCCAAAAGATCGAGCTCTGTGGGCAGATATCCGGGAAATACTGGATACAATTTAACAAATTAGTTAATCCTGTGAATCTTTTTTAATATTTGAACCATTTAAAAAAAAAAGTATAATTAAACTTTTTTGTTCGTGGCGAGCATTACAGGTGACAATGGGGACTTTGTAAGGAGAGGAATTGGCCAAGAGGTGGCCGGGTGCCAAAGAAAATATCTTGAAACGTATGAATTGTTTCGTTTTTGCCCAATATTTACTCGGGGGCCTCTTCTCACGCCTCCCCCCCCTCAGAGAAGTTACCGGAATCCTTGTGGTCGGGAAGCGGTTGGAGATTACTTTTTATTTTATGACAAAATGAATTCATTGATTTTGGCCTCTAATCCGATAATCAATAAGTATTGATACGGCGTTTCCCTGTTAATGACATCACCGCGGGATTAATCTGCGGCCGGTCGCAGGGAACGTGACCTTTACACGGAGGCTTCTCCCACCGGGAGGCGTAACGCTCTGCATGGCACGTCGCGGCACGGCATGACATCAGAGGGAGAGTCCGTGACATCAGAGGGACAGTCCGTGACATCAGAGGGACAGTCCGTGACCTCAGAGGGACAGTCCGTGACATCAGAGGGATCGGCTACCCGCATCCCTTAAGGAGCGGGGAAGGAAAGGATAAAGATTGAGGTCCTGATCCCCATTGGAGCAACTTCTTCACAATATTAATCAATAAACTGGAATTGCCCAATATTCCCCCCCCCCAGATCTGCTGCCCCAGGGCCAGAGGGAATATACCCCTTATATTTATTAGCTCCATAATATAACGGCACAGAAGTGAGTAACAGCGACATATTCCCAGCCCCGGGCATTCAGATCCAAAACAAGATACATTCGTGAACAGAGTCCCTAAACATAGGTGGAGGCGGCGAGGGGGGGGGTTAATATTTCGCATTACCCCCCGGAATACTCCAGAGACCACAGCCTAGCAGCCCCTCACAGACCCCGCGCTTCACTGACAAAACATACAAAAACAGCCAAAGTCTCTGGATTCTTCTGTATGAGAAACTCCAAGGAGAGCAGAACCCCAGAACCTGCCGGCAGATCGGCCCCTTCCGGCCCCCGTCTAGTCACCCGTTTCTCCTGCTGTAACGACTCAAACCTTAATCAGTCGTTGGTCTCGTCTTAGATTCAGGAGCCGAATGTCTATCCCATGCGTGTTTAATACCCTCACTGTATTACCCTCTACCACTTCTGCCGGGAGGCTGTTCCACTTATTTACCACCTGGCAGAGCCCCTGCCCTTTGAGTTGCTGGGTTAGCACCGGGCCCCGTGTTACGTCGGCTGCGTTCAGACTGCATTGTAAGTGGGAAAGGATCTATAATCCGATGTTATAGAGAAACGGATAGATTTTCTTTCTAAATTGAAACATTATCTGGATTTCGTTGGAAGCGCCCGTCCATGCGACTTGCGTTTCCTTTTTTTCTTCTTGGTTTTACGAGGACAAAAAATAAACTTAAATAAGAAAACGAAGTTTCCGTTCCGCAAAACTATCAGGATCCTGAACCAAAAGACAAAAGTGGAATCTAAATTTATAAATCGATTCCAAAGCGAGGAGTTTTTGCGCTGATCACGAAACCCGCCAGGAAACAAAGTATTTCAAACTTCCCTTTCATGAAAACGGCAAACAAAAGACTTCTGTCTGACCCCAAAAATACCGCTGATTTTAAAATATTGATGAGGTTTTATTGATCCTTAAAGAGACGGCGTCCGTTTCTAGTCTGAGATCTAAATCAATATTTGTATTTTGTGTTGGAAATAACACAATTATCGGGGCTTTTAGGGCTGTAGAACCCTCTGTGATCCCCTCATACCCAGAAAATATTCTGAGTAGGGGAGGAAAGGTGGGTATCGGGGGGAGAGAGGGGTATTGGGGGGGAAAGAGGGGCATGAGCGGAGGAGAGAAGGAATACAGGAGGAGACACGGGCAATAAAGTAGGAGAGAGAGGGGCATCAAGGGAGGATAGAGGGACAATGGGAAGAAAGTGGGGTATCAGGGGAGGAGAGAGGGACACAGTGGGGGGAGGGGCATCCAAGGAAAAAAGGGACACGGGGAGGAAAAAGGGGCCTCAGCAGAGGAGAGGAGGAACACAGGAGGAGAGGGGGACATGGGGTAGAAAATTGGAGCATCAGGGAAGGAGAGAGGGATACAGGGCAGGAGAAAAGAGGGGCGTCAGAGGAGGAAAAGGGGTATCAGGGGAAGAGAGAGGGGCATCAGGGAAGGAAAGAGGGGTATTAGGGGAGGAGAGGGGGGGCATCAGGGGAGGAGAGAGGGGCATCAGAGGTTTGGGGCACAGGAGGGAGTCCCTGATGCAACTCTGATGAAAATCATCCCTCGACGCGTTTTGTTTAATTAAAACCTTCTGAACGAGGAGTCTCGCGAATCGCTTTCCGTGTTGTGACTTTGATGAATTGATTTATTTTATGGCGTTAAATGCAGGCGGCCGCGGGTAATTATTAAATATTGATTTTTTAACCGTTTGCAGTCTGTATGCAAATAGTGGTTGTAAAGTAAAGTGACCGGTTCCTTTGCCCTCTATTTATTTTGGGAAGGTTTACGATTTTCCTACAAGTATAATTATCTATTTGCTCGCTATTTGATCTATCTTATCACTCCGAGCCGCCGACCCCTCCGTTTGGTACATTGTTACTCCGAATTGATATTTCTAAGGATATTCACTGATTTAGCGGAAGGATTTTGATACAAAATTGCAACGTTGCCAAATAAATAACAAGTGATGGTTTAATGGTAGATTGTAAGCTCTTGTGAACAGGGCTACTTGTTTGCTCCTTGTGCCGCGCTGTGGTATATGAGAGCGCTATATGAAT
This sequence comes from Spea bombifrons, assembly GCF_027358695.1. Lineage (NCBI taxonomy): Eukaryota > Metazoa > Chordata > Amphibia > Anura > Pelobatidae > Spea > Spea bombifrons. Next base: position 36,760,680 of record NC_071097.1, on the reverse strand, counting down.
GAATAAATAATATTAATAATACGCGTTATATTTAGCCCCCTGTCGGTATCTTACATTCGCAGATGACGCTCGCATCTTGAAAGAATGGAGGCGACGTTCGCATTCTCTTTAAATGCCCCCCGCCCCCCGCTCCTGACGCGTATGAACGCCACGAGCCTCCCGCGAGGTGTCGGGAATGAGATAAGAGGTGTCGCGGAGGGGCTCTAGGTGGGAAATAATCTTCCAGGGACTAGCTGGGAAATTCAAGGAATTCGCTGGCCTCCCCCAGATACCGCTGTATTCCTGACACGCGACGCACTCCCATTATTATCATTTATTAATATATATAACGCTAACATATACCGCGGCGCTGTACCATGCTGTAACAATGCAAAGAAGAAATCCTTTCCCATATATATATCTATCTATTTATACGAGAAAATGTAACTTCTACGAAGGGGTCTTATCGTCGTAGCAACACGTGGGATGCTTGATGAGCAGAAACTTTACATTGGTTGCTATGGTGATAAGGCCACTTGTAGACCGCTGCACTCGGATGAGTCAAGCAAATAAATGTTTTTATATTCAACTTTATTCTTGTCTTTTCACAACCCTACCAGGATTTGCCCCGGGGTAAACCCCGGTCCTAAAGACGGGTAATAAAACCAGGGTTCCCGAGCGAGCTCCCTCTCTGTAACCACCACCGAATGTTGCCCACCACGAGCTTAATGTAACCTCAAAAGAGCGACGTGGTGGGGCAAAGGGTGCATCGAAGGCTTGTAGAGCCCCTGTAGCCGGCTAGTTGATGGGAGTCTGGTTCCGGCAGACCAGACGGGTTTTCCCGGTCACTCTGTGGCCCCCCAATAAGCACAGGGGGACTTAGTCATAAGAGGGGGCTGGGCAGACAGGTCAGGAGTCTCCCCAGAAACTCATCAGTGCCCCCCTCCCAAAGTTAAATCTACCCCCATGTGCCCTCAGAGGCCTTAGAGGTGCCTTAGAGGGTTACCGTGACAACATCAGTCATTCTTTGGTCTCAACCAGCGACCGATGCCTCGCTGCAATGCGTTCTATGATTGTCTGAATAAACCGGATCTCAGGAAAACGCGATGACTTCGTGAATCCAACAAACTTCATCCAGCTAAAAAAATAATAACATTGAGAATTTCCCTGAATATCTCCGCAGCTGGGCATCGTCTCCGAAGGCCTCACCGGCGACATATAGAGTGCGATCGGGGCTTCGACTTTTTATTCAACGATCAAATCAAATCAAAAAGGTTGTGACAAAATATCCAGCAACACACGGGGCAAAAGGGGCATTTACTATAAGGGGCAAACGGGGCATTTACTATAAGGGGCAAAAGGGGCATTTACTATAGATGGGGAATGGGCTTTGAGGACATCTCAGCGGCTTTAGAGCAGAGAAGATACAGAACGAGTGAAAGGAAAACGTGGAGGAAGAGAAGAAGCGACGTCCAGAGCGAGAGAAGAGAGGAGAGGGTAACGTTTTATCGATTCCAGAAGAGAGGTCTCCGAGTCCGCACCGAGAGACTGCGACCGTCACGAGACATTCCCTGGCAATGACCCAAACAGAAAGGTCACAAGGAAAGCACATAGAAGCAGGTCACATGGGGCTCCTGTCCACATCTGTACCGCAAATGTGTTCCTATTTCACTAAAAAATGTATGTTTTTCTACAAAGGAATTCGCAGTTTTTTTTAAATCCCCCATTTTTTTTTAAACTTTCAATTTTTTTCCATGTATGTATAAACAAGAAAGCCAATTATACAAGAAAGTAAGTAAATTGGACTAAAAATCTGAATTTACAGCGAGGATTTACCTTCTCAGACTGCAAGGGTTAATTCATTAAAATCCGCAGCATTCATTTCATTCCAAGGTCGTATTTTTTTGCTGGCAAAAATCAGCCAATTATTTTTTTCCCCCCATGAAACCAAATCTTTTTTTTTGTCTTTAAAAGGTTTGGCGGGTTTATTTGTTTTTGTATAAACAGGAAATTCAAAAATGGCAGATTTTAGACATTTTCACCAAATGTGACATTTAAAAAAAAAAATTCTTAGAAATTTTTTTTTTAAATGTCATGTAAGTAAGTTTCACATTACTGAGAGGGTGGTAGATAAATGGAACATCCTCCCAGCAGAAGTGGTAGAGGGTAATACAGTGAGGGGATTAAACATGCATGGGATAGACATACGGCTCCTGAATCTAAGACGAGACCAACGACTGATTAAGGTTTGAGTCGTTACAGCAGGAGAAATGGGCGACTAGATGGGGGCCGGCGAGGGCCGATCTGCCGGCAGGTTCTGGGTTCATATATTAAATACACAAAAACAAAGACTCTTCTGGAATTACTTCCAGAGTAAATTTTGCCAACTTTCTAATCTTATATAAAGGAAATTCTTGCGGAAAGTCGGTTGCCGTCGGTTACACGCAGGTTAAACGGGAGAATTTACTAAAACACCCACTTTGTTTCTTAAGTTTACATTAAAGTGACATAATTGTGAGGTCACTCGGTTTCCAGGAGACCGCGCGATTCCTGCTTTAGAGATTTCTGGCACATCATGAAAAGGCCGTGAAGCTGTCCATCGCGACGTGTTACCAGCATGTATGTAAATCACAGGAGTCTCCATGGAAACGCAATGTTTTCAAATAGAAACATGCGCAACACGCAGACAATGGGATGCATTCTGGGTGAAGGAGTCTTCTATATAATCAAAAATAACCGATCATTAGGATAATAACCGTGACTAATAGCCCAAGAATTTAACAATTACCGCGCGATAATAAATCAGGGGATAGTTTGGCAACTTGTCAGACTTTCTACGGGGAACTGCAACTCCTATCATCCATTATCACAGCATTGATTGAATTATATCGTACAGTCTGCAGCAGACATAATCAGCCAATCAGAACTACAACTGCGGGGTGGATATGCCGGGGCCACTCACCACACAGAATACCTAGGGGTTTATTCACTAAGGCAAGAATAAACCTGCCATATTACATTAAAAAAAAGTATTAAAGTAGCTCCGGCCGGCGCCATCAGCACGCACCGGCCATTTAGATTACATTCCCAGCAATCTGATGGCCGCAGAGTGATGGGAGCAGCGTGAGGGGTGAAAGCTCCGCCCCCTCGCTGGAGCACCGGATGTCGTGTCAGTGACTTCCTGTTAGGATAGAGAAGAGAACAGCGTGCAGCTACCAGAGGACGGAAGTGAAGAGAAGTAGAAGGTGAGTAAAATAATGTATTTTTTGTACAAACTGTATAATATTTTTTTGTATTTGTTAAAAACAAAATAATCAGCATGTGTGTGTATGTGAGTGTGCCCCCCTATATGCCACTCTGCCTCCAGAAATGCCTTATACCCCCCTATATGCCACTCTGTCCCATGATATGCCTTTTAACCCCCTATATGCCAGAGTGGCATATAGGGGTATAAGGCATATCTGGAGGCAGAGTGGCATATAGGGGGTCAAAAGGCTTTTCTGGAGGCAGAATGCCCCATGATATGCCTTTTAACCCCCTTTATGCCACTCTGTCTCCAGAAATGCCTTTTAACACCTATATACCACTCTGCCTCTATAAATGCCTTTTAACCCCTATATACCACTCTGTCTCTATAAATGCCTTTTAACCCCCTATATGCCACTCTGCCTCCAGAAATGCCTTTTAACACCTATATACCACTCTGCCTCTATAAATGCCTTTTAACCCCTATATACCACTCTGTCTCTATAAATGCCTTTTAACCCCCTATATGCCACTCTGCCTCCAGAAATGCCTTATACCCCCTTATATGGCACTCTGTCCCATTATATGCCTTTTAACCAGAGTGGCGTATAGGGGTATAAGGCATTTCTGAAGGCAGAGAGGCATATAGGGGGTTAAAAGGCACATCAGGGGGCAGAGTGGCAAGCCTGGGGCAGATGTGCATAACTCGGGGGGGTCAGGTTGGCGAAACAAAAAAAAAATGTAGATAGAAGGGGGTAGGGATAGGGTAGATAGCCTGAGAAGGGGGGAGAGGGGGTAGATGGTGTGAGAGGAGGGTAGATTGGGTTGGGGGGCCCTTAACAGATTCTCCCACCGGGGCCCTGAAGCTTCTAGTTACGCCCCTGCCTCTGTATAATGTATAGATAATTCAGCGAGCTGACCCTGTATAATGTATAGAGAAATCAGTGACCGGCCCCCTGTATAATGTATAGATAAATCAGTGAGCCAGCCCCCTGTATAATGTATAGCTAAATCAGTGACCGGCCCCTGTATAATGTATAGATATATCAGCGAGCCGCCCCCCTGTATAATGTATAGATAATTCAGCGAGCCGGCCCTGTATAATGTATAGATAATTCAGCGAGCCGCCCCCTGTATAATGTATAGATAAATCAGCGAGCCGGCCCCTGTATAATGTATAGATAATTCAGCGAGCCGGCCCCTGTATAATGTATAGATAATTCAGCGAGCCGGCCCTGTATAATGTATAGATAATTCAGCGAGCCGGCCCCTGTATAATGTATCGATAATTCAGCGAGCCGGCCCTGTATAATGTATAGATAATTCAGCGAGCCGGCCCCCTGTATAATGTATAGATAATTCAGCGAGCCGGCCCTGTATAATGTATAGATAAATCAGTGACCGCCCCCCTGTATAATGTATAGAGAAATCAGTGACCGGCCCCTGTATAATGTATAGCTAAATCAGTGACCGGTCCCTGTATAATGTATCGATAAATCAGTGACCGGCCCCTGTATAATGTATAGATAAATCAGCGACCGGCCCCCTGTATAATGTATCGATAAATCAGTGACCGGCCCCTGTATAATGTATAGCTAAATCAGTGACCGGTCCCTGTATAATGTATCGATAAATCAGTGACCGGCCCCTGTATAATGTATCGATAAATCAGTGACCGGCCCCTGTATACTGTATAGATAAATCAGTGACCGGCCCCTGTATTATGTATAGATAAATCAGCGAGCCGGCCCCTGTATAATGAATAGATAAAGAAAGCTTCCTAAAGGCCCCGGGGCCCAAAGCTCCTATATCGGCCTACCTGTGCGCCCAGCAGGAATGGATGGCGGGCTCTCCTTCTTGGGGTCCTGGTTAGTATAGAGGAGGGCAAAACTCCCTAAAGTAAGGGCATAGAAGAGAATATTGCCCACCAAGGTGTCAACAGAGTGAGTAGCTGCCCCTTAATGACAAAAATGCGCCCCTAGAATGATTATTTACCCCTAGAATGCGCCCCTAGAATGCGCCTGTATATCGGCTTTGAATATCTTTTTATAATGTAATTGTATGACTTGTGGATTCCTATATCAGGTGGACAAAGTATCGACCTCCCCAATCACTACGATACCCTAAAACCTTCCAATTTACCCCGAGAATTCATCCTGAGACTGCAAGAACCTGCCCCATCTGCCCTGGAAGCTGCCCCATGTGCCCCGGAAGCTGCCCCATCAGCCCCGGAAGCTGCCCCATCAGCCCCGGAAGATGCCCCATCTGCCCTGGAAGCACCACAGAGCTGCCAAATGTACAATAACTGAGCGAAATACGTTGGACGCACAGGGACGGGTTCTAGAATATTCTGGGACTACCAGGAATAATATTGAGCGAATTAGCTGATAAGAACCATTGCTCAGTCTTTTTGTCACAATCTGATTATCTCTCAATCTTTTCTTTTTACATATTTTAAGACTTTTTTAGCATTTTTTATTTTTTTATTTAAAAAATGTGTCATTCAAAAAAGATTTAATTCATCGGAGAACGATATTACTTTCTGTACCCGGCAGCCAATCCACAGAATTCCAACCTAAAATATTATATATCAGTGAAAATAATTCTCAAAAACCTCAGAATCCGGCCCCCGCATTAATACTATATACGGCCTCTTTGTACTTTCTTTCTGTGATTTCCTCGTCTCTCTCCTCGTTTTTCATTCTATTTATTTACTATTAAATGCATCGTTTATTATTATTTTTATTGGTCTATAAAGCGCCATCATATTCCGCAGCGCTGTACAATGAGTAATCAGGACTTAACAAGTAGCGCATCACAGAGACGAAAAGGTGAGCCGGTCCCTCGCACAAAGGAGCTTACAATCTAGAAGAACAATCTTTAACAAACAATCCAACAACACAAACTGTACAGAACAAAATAATAAAAATATAACCGTAGAGAATGATATCGCTGCTTCTTATTTAAATTTATGGTAAAAATACAAATAAACTATTTATACAAAGTAACAGAATCTGGCGGCAGATAAGACCCGCTCGGCCGTCCGGTTTGCAGATTTTTTTCCTGCTTTAAAAACCTTGAAATCATATTTTATGCCGCGATGAGATTGAAGTATTTTGACGCGTTTCACGTTATCTATACGCAGAAACCCAATATTTGCGCAGAATAATTATTTGCAAAGAAATCTCAGGATCCGTACATTCTATTTATAACCGAACTTTATTGGCCACATAGTACATAAGGTTGAAGAAAAGACCGAGGTCCATCAAGTTCAACCTTTCTACTCCTGATCCAAAAGAAGGCAAAAAACCCCTGATTAAGCTGCTTCCAATTCTGCATCAGGGGAAAAAATTCCTTCTTGACTCCAAAAGGCAATCGGATTTCTCCTTGGATCCAGAAGCTCTTTGATGGAAGGTTGGTGGTTTTGATCGATGGAAGCTGTTTAGATGTTAAGCGCCGCATAGTTGGATACTGCTGACGCGCTTCAGTTGGTGACGGGAAGCGGCAGAAGGAACGTCTCGTGAGGCGGTCTAAGGATGGCGCTCATATTCCAGACATTGTTTCCTTTGCCTGAGCCAGGCTGTCACGGAGAGACTCGGATCTGTATGATGGATCTCAGTTCACGAGGAACTCGGAGTTAAGAAAACTCAACAAGTGTATCTGAACTGCTGCTTCTGCCCGAGGATTCAAAGTCAGAAGGGTTTTCCATCACAGCTCCTGTGTCCCTTTTCTTGAAGCCCAAACGTTCTTCAAGACTGGACGCTTTCCGAGTCCTCTCATCCAGGCGCCGAGACAACTCCACATTCTCCTTGAGAAGCTGGTTCATAATTGCCTGCAGCCTTCTGATTTCCGGAGACGAGCCGTGGCCATTTTCTTCGTGACGGTGCGAGTCCACTCGAGATGTTCTCTCTGATGACATCCGAGAGCGTCCATTGCTGGTCTCTTGGCCTCTGTTAAGGCGTCTCGGTGACTCTTTTCTGTGCTGTCTCTTGTCCTCTCTGTTCCCTGCCCTTATCTGCTCTTCTAGAGCGGAGACTCGCTCTGTTATATGGGACAGGGAGCGTCTGTGGGCCTCCTCCATCTTCAGCAACGAATGACTGATGTTGCCAACAACACGTAAAATGTTCATGGAGAGAAGGGCTTCGTGATCCTTTCTGGGAGAACGTTTAGATCTTTGAGCTCCCAGCAAAATTATAATAAAAAGCACAATATTGATGCCGAGGCATCCAAAAATGATAAGACTGAGGAGATCCATATCTATCATCTTATCTTCGCCTGCTTTGCTGAGCAATGAGTGGTTTAACAGTGTTTGCTTGTATTTATGCCCTTGGCCACTGATGACAACAAAACTGGGCGGGGCAGCTTTATGACATCACAAACAACTGGGCTGAGCAGCTTCATGATAACATCACAAACAAAACTGGGCGGGGCAGCTTTTTGATGACATTGTAAACAAGACAGGGCGGGGCAGCTTTATGACATCACAAACAAAACCGGACGGAGCAGGTTTCCCAGTGGTTAGGCAGGACAGCCTTATGATGACAAAACTGGGCGGGGCAGCTTTATTATGACATCACAAATGAAAGTGGGCGGAGCTGCTTCCTGACTGAGTGGGCGGAGAATAATCACATCCACTGATTGCACTCACAGCTTTTGACCTTCTCATTGGGAAAAATCCTAACTTTTAACATAAATGACAGCAGCGATGCGAGTGCCCCCCCCATCATCTATCTTTTCTCTGTGAATACCGTTAAAGCTGTTTAATTTTTTTAAGATTATTAGATTTCTGTCATTAAAAGTTAATTATGAATTCCTGGAGGGTAATTTTCTCTCCTGTACCCGCATTCCCAAACGACAACCCACAAAGTTTCAAAAATATTATCACTGATTATTATAATTCTCAAAATCTCAGAATCCGGCCCCCGCATTAATACTATATACGGCCTCTTTGTACTTTCTTTCTGCGATTTCTTCTTCTTTCCCCCTTAAGAGACCTTAAGAATTTGCCCCATTACACTGAAAATCACCCCAGAGTCTGCCGCGATGAGATTGAAGTATTTCGACGCGTATCACGTTATCTATACACAGAATAATTATTTGAAAAGAAATGTCAGGATCCGTACATTTTATTTATAAGAGAGCTTTATTGGCCACATAGTACATAAGGCTCAACCTTTCTGCCCTACCTTCCTACCAAAAGAAGGCGAAAAAAACCCCTGATTAAGCAGCTTCTAATTCTGCCATCAGGGGAAAAAATTCCTTCTTGACTCCAAACGGCAATCGGATTTCTCCTTGGGTCCAGAAGCTCTTTGATGCAGAAGTTGGTGGTTTTGATCGATTCAAGCTGTTTAGGTGTTAAGCGCCACAGATTTAGGATGGATATCATGACTGAAAGGGTCTTCCAATAAACCAGGGGACGGAGATGTGTAAAACGCAGAAAAAATGAATAATAGCGCAGTGTGTCTTATGGAACCAAGGTGAATAATTATAAGAAGAAGAATATAAGATAAATAAAGCTCTGCTGTAACAGCGAGGGCAGTGTGACCCCCGCCGGTGAGCGCTCTCGTGGATGAGGCTCCTTCTGATCGTATACCCAGGTCCCAGGTCCCGGTATTCTACTGAAGTGTATTTTATTAAATAATTACAAAAAACAAAAACTGTCTGCTATTAAATAATTATATAAAGGTCGCTAAATCCTCAGCAGCATGGGTGGTATTTTCCACACCAAGAAAATAGCTAAAGAGAGAAAAAAGAGGATAAAAGAGAAAATAGCTACAGAGAGAAAAAAAGAGGATAAAAGTGAAGATAAGAATGAAGAACAACTTCAAGAGACCAAAATATACATTAATTAACCTAACCGCATTTTTAGAGAGAAGAAAAACAGCCAGAGTTTGAATAAAAAAGAAGAGACCTAAATAGACATTAACTATCCATCCATCCCAGTGATATCTTTCCTACCCCAAATACACAAAAACAACAAATCACAACCAGGCCGGCCAATCGTGTCTGGAAACCCAATTACATCCCAGTTACGGCCGATCCTAATCCACCGCCATTCCTCGGGTTCCATTTTTAGATTTAGAAATTTACATCGAAGAAAACATTGAAAACACGTTTTAAAAAACGATAGTATACCGAAAAACCAATTAACCAGACTGAGGAGGAATCGTACAGATACCACTGTCTATAACCAACAAGCAAACTGTCTTAAAATGACTGGAAAAATATACTGAGAATAATAGAGATCCTACAATAAAGCCGATCGAACGCTGAAATAGAGAAGATCTCATAAAGAAGAAACAAACCCTACAAAAAAGATACCAACTACAACAACAAAAGCAAAGCCGTTAAAAAACGAATACAAAAACATCGGGATATCTTATGAAACAATAAAAAAGATTATGCCAAGTAAATGATACTAGACAACGAGATCCTCCAATACAAACGTTTCCTAACAAACAGATAAAGTTACATTGCGTGCAAAACCACCGACAAAACCACTAATAAAGTAGAAAGATTTAAATCAACGAAATAAAGAGAATAAATAAAACATTTCAACGCATGCAATACAACAAATGTAGACTGTAAGCTCGTAAGCGCTACGGAATATAAAACAATAATAATCATAATAATTAATAATTATGTCACTTATCTTGAAAATACCACCCATGCTGATGAGAACTGAGCAACCATTATTAGCTTATTATATCTCTGACATTATTGACTATGAAACCTGTGTCCCAAGCATTCAATCAGAAGAAGCCTCACCCGCAAGAGCGCCCACAGGCAGGGGTTACTCTGCCCACGCCGCTACAACACAGCTGTATTTATCTTATATTTATCTTATATTCTTCTCCTTCTTCTTCTCCTTCTCCTTCTTCCTCCTCTTCTCCTTCTTCTTCTTCTTCCTCTTCTCTTTCTTCTTATAATTACTCGCGTTGGTTCCATAAGACACACTGCACTATTTTTTGTTGTCTTCATTTTTCACATCTCCGTCCCCTGGTTATATTGGAGATGACCCTCACTATCATCACCCTTAGGTGCGACCGCCACATCCATCCTAAAGACTCTCTGAGTCCTCTGTTCCGGCGCCGGGACAGCTCTACGTTCTCCTAGAGAAGCCGGCTCATATTTGCCTGCAGTCTTCTCATTTCCAGAGACGAGCCGTGGCCATTTTCTTCGGCACGAGTGCACTCGAGATGTTCTGTCCGTTACCGGTCTCTTGGCCCCTGTTAGGGCGTCTCGGTGACTCTTTTCTGTGCCGTCTCTCAAGTTCAAGTTCTTCAGGGAGGGCGTTTAGAGGTTTGAGCTCCCAGCAAATTTATAAAAAATAATTTGTAAAAAAATAATTTATAAAAAAATAATTTATAAAAAAATAATTTATAATGGTGCCGAGGCATCCAAAAATAGTACTGAGGAGCTCCACATCTGTGATGTTGTCTTCGCCTGCTCCCCTGAACAATGAGTGGTTTAAGAGTAGTTGCTTGTATTTATAGCCTTGGCTACGGATGACATCACAAACAAAAGTGGGCGGGGCAACTTTATGACATCACAAGCAAAAGTGGGCGGGGCCGCTTTATGACATCACAAACTAAACTAGACGGGGCTGGTTTCCCAGTGATTAGGCAGGACAACCTTATGACAAAACTGGGCGTGGCAGCTTTATGACATCACAAGCAAAAGTGGGCGGGGCCGCTTTATGACATCACAAACTAAACTAGGCGGGGCTGGTTTCCCAGTGATTAGGCAGGACAACCTTATGACAAAACTGGGCGGGGCAGCTTTATGACATCACAAGCTAAACTGGACGGGGCAACTTTTTGCATGAGTGGGCGGGGCAGCTTTATGAGCTCAGAAGTGAACGCACTTGAAATTCAGGACTTTTATTTTTAATCTTTCTAAACATTCTAATTAGGATTTAAACGTTAAACATAAATAATAGAATAACTGAGCGAAATACGTTGGACGCACAGGGACGGGTTCTAGAATATTCTGGGACTACCAGGAATAATATTGAGCGAATTAGCTGATAAGAACCATTGCTCAGTCTTTTTGTCACAATCTGATTATCTCTCAATCTTTTCTTTTTACATATTTTAATTAATATAATTTCAAAGATTTTATTAATTCGAGAAAAATAATGCTTTCTGTACCCGGCAGCCAATCCACAGAATTCCAACCTAAAATATTATATGTATCACTGAATATAATTCTCAAAAACCTCAGAATCCGGCCCCCGCATTAATACTATATACGGCCTCTTTGTACTTTCTTTCTGCGATTTCCTCGTCTCTCTCCTCGTTTTTCATTCTATTTATTTGCTATTAAATGCATCGTTTATTATTATTTTTATCGGTCTATAAAGCGCCATCATATTCCGCAGCGCTGTGCAATGAGTAATCAGGACTTAACAAGTAGCGCATCACAGAGACGAGAAGGTGAGCCGGTCCCTCTTACAAAGGAGCTTACAATCTAGAAGAACAATCTTTAACAAACAATCCAACAACACAAACTGTACAGAAGAAAATAATAAAAATATAACCGTAGAGAATGATATCGCTGCTTCTTATTTAAATTTATGGTAAAAATACAAATAAACCATTTATACAAAGGTAACAGAATCTGGCGGCAGATAAGACCCGCTCGGCCCTCCGGTTTGCAGATTTTTTCCCCTGCTTTAAAAACCTTGAAATCAATCTCATTTCGGCATAAAATATGAAGTATTTCGACGCGTATCACGTTATCTATACACAAAATAATTATTTTCAAAGAAATCTCAGGATCCGTACATTCTATTTATAACCAAACTTTATTGGCCACATAGTACATAAGGTTGAAGAAAAGACCGAGGTCCATCAAGTTCAACCTTTCTACTCCTGATCCAAAAGAAGGCAAAAAACCCCTGATTAAGCTGCTTCCAATTCTGCCATCAGGGGAAAAAATTCCTTCTTGACTCCAAACGGCAATCGGATTTCTCCTTGGATCCAGAAGCTCTTTGATGGAAGGTCGGTGGTTTTGATCGATGGAAGCTGTTTAGATGTTAAGCGCCGCATAGTTGGATACTGCTGACGCGCTTCAGTTGGTGACGGGAAGCGGCAGAAGGAACGTCTCGTGAGGCGGTCTAAGGATGGCGCTCATATTCCAGACGTTGTTCCTTTGCCTGAGCCAGGCTGTCACGGAGAGACTCGGATCTGTATGATGGATCTCAGTTCACGAGGAACTCGGAGTTAAGAAAACTCAACAAGTGTATCTGAACTGCTGCTTCTGCCCGAGGATTCAAAGTCAGAAGGGGTTTCCATCACGGCTCCTGCGTCCCTTTTCTTGAAGCCCAAACGTTCTTCAAGACTGGACGCTTTCCGAGTCCTCTCATCCAGGCGCCGAGACAACTCCACATTCTCCTTGAGAAGCTGGTTCATAATTGCCTGCAGCCTTCTGATTTCCGGAGACGCGCCGTGGCCATTTTCTTCATGACGGTGCGAGTCCACTCGAGATGTTCTCTCTGATGACATCCGAGAGCGTCCATTGCTGGTCTCTTGGCCTCTGTTAAGGCGTCTCGGTGACTCTTTTCTGTGCCGTCTCTTGTCCTCTCGGTTCCCTGCCCTTATCTGCTCTTCTAGAGCGGAGACTCGCTCTGTTATATGGGACAGGGAGCGTCTGTGGGCCTCCTCCATCTTCAGCAACGAATGACTGATGTTGCCAACAACACGTAAAATGTTCATGGAGAGAAGGGCTTCGTGATCCTTTCTGGGAGAACGTTTAGATCTTTGAGCTCCCAGCAAAATTATAATAAAAAGCACAATATTGGTGCCGAGGCATCCAAAAATGATAAGACTGAGGAGATCCATATCTATCATCTTATCTTCGCCTGCTCTGCTGAGCAATGAGTGGTTTAACAGTGTTTGCTTGTATTTATGCCCTTGGCCACTGATGACATCACAAACAAAACTGGACGGGGCAGCTTTATGACATCACAAACAAAACCGGACGGAGCAGGTTTCCCAGTGGTTAGGCAGGACAGCCTTATGATGACAAAACTGGGCGGGGCAGCTTTATTACGACATCACAAATGAAAGTGGGCGGAGCTGTTTTACTGGTCAAAAGTGGTAAGTGGTGTCCCTCAGGGTTCTGTTCTGGGACCAATTTTACTCCACATATTTATAAATGACCTGGCAGGAGGCATTGAAAGTCATGTTTCTGTGTTTGTAGATGACACTAAACTAGGTAAAGTTATACAGGGCGAGCGGGATATTACTGTGCTGCAGAGGGATCTAGATAGACCGGGGGGCCGGGCACTCAAATGGCAGATGAAATTCAATGTAGATAAATGTAAAGTTATGCACTTCGGGGTAGCGAATGCACAAGCAACCTACACCCTAAACGGTAGTGAATTAGGGGTAATGACAAATGAGAAGGATTTGGGAATTGTTATAGACGACAAACTAGGCAACAATGTGCGATGTCAGTCTGCGGCCGCTAAGGCCAGTAAGGTATTGTCTGTCGTGTATAAAAAGGGGCATCAAGTCGTGGAATAAAGATATAATTTTGCCTCTGTATAAATCAATGGTAAGGCCGCACCTTGAGTATGCTGTGCAATTTTGGGCACCTTTTCTAAAGAAGGATATCATAGCACTAGAAAGGGTGCAGAGGCGGCTACAAAATTAATAAAAGGAATGGAGCGCTATAGTTATGAAGAAAGGTTAACTAATTTAAATCTGTTTAGTTTAGAAAAACGTCGCCTCAGAGGGGATATGATAACGTTTTATAAATATATTCGGGGGGCCGCTATACATTATATAAATATATTCGGGGGGCCGATATACATTATATAAATATATTCGGGGCCAATACAAACCATTGTGTGGAAATCTGTTCATAAACAGGACTATGCATAGGACACGTGGTCAGGCGTTCAGACTGGAAGAAAGGAGATTTAGACTAAAGCAGAGGAAAGGGTTTTTTACAGTAAGGGCAGTAAGGATGTGGAATTCTCTGCCTGCAGAGGTAGTTTTATCGGAGTCGGTACAGACGTTTAAACTGCAACTGGATGGATACCTGGAAAAACATAATATTCGGGGATATAATCTTTAATTATGGGGAAACAGCTTATTGATCCAAGGAGAAATCTGACTGCCATTTTGGGGTCAAGAAGGAATTTTTTTCCCTGGTTAGTGCAAAATTGGAAAGAGCGAAGCCGGGGTTTTTTGCCTTCTTTTGGATCAACAGCAACAAATTAACCGATATAGGAAAGGCTGAACTTTATGGACGCCGGTCTTTTATCAGCCTATGTAACTATGTAACCATGTAACTATGTAACTATATGTAACTATGTAACTATGCTTCCTGACTGAGTGGGCGGAGCTGCTTCCTGACTGAGTGGGCGGAGCTGCTTCCTGACTGAGTGGGCGGAGAATAATCACATCCACTGATTGCACTCACAGCTTTTGACCTTCTCATTGGGAAAAATCCTAACTTTTAACATAAATGACAGCAGCGATGCGAGTGCCCCCCCCATCATCTATCTTTTCTCTGTGAATACCGTTAAAGCTGTTTAAGATTTTTTTAAGATTATTAGATTTCTGTCATTAAAAGTTAATTATTAATTCCTGGAGGGTAATTTTCTCTCCTGTGCCCGCATTCCCAAACGACAACCCACAAAGTTTCAAAAATATTATCAATGATTATTATAATTATCAAAACCTCAGAATCCGGCCCCCGCATTAATACTATATACGGCCTCTTTGTACTTTCTTTCTGCGATTTCCTCGTCTCTCTCCTCGTTTTTCATTCTATTTATTTGCTATTAAATGCATCGTTTATTATTATTTTTTTATTGATTAATATAGCGCCATCAGATTCCGCAGCGCTGTACAATAGGTATAGTAACAAGAGGTGGGGATGACTCAAAGGCGCTTACAATCTACAAGAACATCCAACAACAAGCTTATAAACGCAGAGAATGATGTCACTGCTTCTCATTTACATTTATTATAGAAATACATTATTTTTACAAAGTAACCGAAGCTGACGGCAGATAAGAGCCGCAAGCGTTACAGAAAAAAAAGGAAAGAAAGAAAAAACTCAAAAAGGAGAGAAAGATCCGGAAGGAAGAGGAGAGGAGGGGAGGGCGAAGCGTTTATGCTGTCAGCGCAGGGAAGACACATTGTTTGCAGACAAAGGTCTTGTCACGCGGGGTTAATGATCATCAGCGAGCGTTTTATATATAAGTGATTATGGAGACGCCTATAGATACAGCACGTAAAGAGTACAGATCACTTCGTTGATTAACCCTTTAGGTTTGTTCATTAAACTGTACAGCGGACATGAAACTGTTAATATGATCCAGTATTGGGGAAGCGTCCCAGGTGAGACCACGAGACTTACCCCCCTAACGTTTCAGGTGTCCCACCTGTGTTGGGTGGTATGGCCATGGGGTCCGGTGCAGAATTGGGAAAATCAGGACTGTCCGGGGGAAACCGGGAAACTTGGGAGGTATGCATGTGTAAATTGGGGTTAAATTGTTAAAATGACATATTTGCTGCACACAGCAGCTCACGTCGGTGACTTTAGTGAATAACACGAAAGGTTAAGCATTGTCGTCGTTGTTACATTTTGTTTTTTATGTGATTTTGGAAGCTGTGGGGAGAGAAAATTATCCGCTGGGATTAAAGAAAGGATCCTTTTTGATAGAAAACGGAAAAAAACACATTTGTTAAAAGTTGCATTTTTAGGGATTAAAAGGAGAAATATTCTCAGTTATTAGCAGTCCGGATTGTACCACATGCTGTGTTGTGGGGGTGTAGCGTTTTTTCCATGGTGTTGGTATGATCCATCCCAGTAGACAGTAAACTCCTATCACTCTCTGCACAATACTTTCCCAGTCGGGAGGGACTTTTGGAAAATGCTGAGACAGAGCGGTGTCTTTAAAACCACCAGAGAGCTTCATTTCTTTAACAAGCTTGAAGAATTGAATCATCCGTGTGCCAAAGAACACGCGAAGACCTCACCGCGTTAACGGTTCCCTGACCTGGTTGTGCTGCTTGGCAAGTCCAGCTGGTTCATGATAGTCTTAACAGCCGAAGAAGAGACCACTGAGGCTTGAATGCTCACTTAACGCTTCATTCTACGAACGCGACGACTGACAGGAATCACTAACCCGATTATTTCAATTAATCTGATGAGATTTCCTTTTCTGTCTGGAGCCTAACGTGGGGGGGGGGTCAGAGAAAGGGGCAAATATGAGGGGATTCTGCTGAATACCCCCTACCCCCCCAGACATGTAGGGGGGACCTCTGAGCCATCATCTCATTAAAGCTGGCGGGGGCGGCCCTTTAATATCCGGAATGTTTAATGTTTCCCAGATAAATAAACTTTGTAACATTTTCAATAAAGAGGCACAAAAAAGATTTCAATAATTAACTCGCAGAACGAATGAGATTCCCCGCCAGACGATAAATGTGCAGCTGGACAGAAGGACCTCCTCAGTTATAAAGACCCCCACCCCAAGAGCATTCTACTTAGAAGGTAGTAGATAAGTGGAATGGCCTCCCAGCAGAAGTGGTAGAGGGTAATACAGTGAGGGTATTAAACATGCATGGGATAGACATACGGCTCCTGAATCTAAGACGAGACCAACGACTGATTAAGGTTTGAGTCTTTACAGGAGGAGAACTGGGCGACTAGACGGGGGCCGCCAGGGGCTGTATTGCTCTATTACCCTCCATCACTTCTGCTGGGAGGCTGTTCCACTTATTTTCCATCTTAAGCATTCGTATTGACGAATGTCCCCATGCGCGGCATCATCAGTAGCCCGAATGGAAGTCACAACCCTGTCCCCAGGGAATATTTTCATGAACAGAAGACGATCCATGAAAGGACTCAATAAGTTGGACTTTAACCCTCAGGGACTCGCAATGAAAATTAACTAGCGAAATGGACGGAACTGAAAGGGTTAAAGAGAACGTGGAGCGTTATGTCGAAGGCCATGCGGTTTATTGGGTTGAGTCACATCAGCTTTTCAGGACCCCCGGGGGTCTCGTCTCTGTAGCCAGCCCTGGAAGAAGAGACTGCTGAGCCCTCAAAAGCCGATGCAACCAAAAAGGTGTCACTTTAGATGAAAAAAGAACTCATCTTTGCTGCCGAGGGTTTCCTGGCCATTGCTCTTTGCCTCTGTGATGTCATACGTGGACCTTATTACTTCATCGCACATTAAACGCGGGAAACCCTTTATTAAATATGTCGCTTTTTACAATTATCCCCCAAATCTCTATTATCATATAAATTACTAATAAATATCGCAATTCATTATTCATCGACGCCGCGTCTGGAAACTAATATGATTATTGATCTTACAGGTTAATGCCATCAATTCGGAATGCGTAATCCAGCGTCTCCGTGGTTACCGTTGATGATGCGTCACTTTGCGTCGCGGACACCCAAATCTTCCTAAACACGAATCCCGATCGATGCGCGAAAACGATAAATAACGACGGCTCCGACTTCACTAAAGTAGCTTAAGTTTGGATCTTAAGAAGCTTGTGGGTTTTAAATCTTTTCTGTGGGTTTAGATTTAAGCCCCAGCGGCTGCCTGAGGATGATGGGCGTTGCAGTCTTGTCTCGTTCTCAGTGCTTCGGTGGCGCATTTTATGAAATATGGAGTGTTTTTAAGATTAAAAAAAAAAGAAAAAAATATAATAAAAAAAATCCAACGCATTTCGCTGTAAGGAACGGCTCTTGCTGGTGAGGCGGCCCGGGGGCCGGCCATATCCAGCCACTAGCCTCGCCCTGTAACACCCCCGGAGCGGCAGATCGGGTGATTAAGGGTCTCCATTGTGTGCCCCCCCCAGGATCATGGATGGACTAGCAGTGGGGTAAAGGGGGAGCACAGGGATATCTTCACTCCTGCCGCTTGAACCCCATCTCTTTGACCCCCCCAGGGCTGTTGCCCTTCCCGCACCTTCCCATTTCACCCCACGCGTTCCTCCTAACACCGCTGACACTTTCATGATGAACGATCCGTCTGCTCCTCCTCCTCCTTAAATCCCCCTTTACTGGGAGCAAAACAGCTCCAAAAATACTATTTAAAAAAAAAAAAAAATTCCATGCCAATATTTTTGGCGCATGAAGCATTTTATATCTCGTTGTTTTTTGTGTTTATAATAAACCCGGAAAGTGTCAGAAAATGAGAGGCGTTGTTTGTTTTTTTCTCTTTTTTCCTGCAGAATTATGCATCGTCTTATTATTATCCATCGCTGGAGCCGTCGTTCTGTTCGCGGGGGCCGCGCGGCTCGTTCAGTGCCCCCCCCAGGCCGTTTACTGCTTCGGCTACGGAAGAAATCCAGATGTTTTTGGAATTCCGGCCGATTCTGATTTATGGACGGAATAAAAACCCAAACTCCTTAGTTTTGGGATTTTATTGGAATTCTGACCTATTTTTTTCCGGTTCCGGCGTCTCTGTAGCGAGAGAATTGGCCGATAACACAATGTTATTCACTAGGACGCGGCACTCAGAATACAGGTACCAGACGTCACGGATACAACACTCACACTCATACTCATACTCATACTCACACTCACAGTGCGGGAGAAGTCAGCGGCCTCCTGCCAAGGCTCGTGGAATGAATTAAAGTCTACTGAACCCCCGTTACCCAAACTTCTGTGAATTTTAATATAAAATCTTGGGAGGCTCAGAGGAGGAGAATAGGACTGTGTGACCCCAGAATCTGCCCCATCACCCCGAGACCAGGGGTAAAAGCCCTGAGTATCTGCCCCATCACCCCGAGACAGGGGTAAAAGCCCTGAGTATCTGCCCCATCACCCCGAGACCAGGGGTAAAATCCATTTACGGGCGATAGCGATGCCGTCATCCATTAACGTCTATTTTTAAACCGTTGTCTCTTTTATTGGGCGTTTAATCGGAGAAGAGAAACTTCAGGGGCATCAGGGGAGGAGAGAGGGGCATCAGGGGAGGAAAAAGTTGACCGCATATAAATGTAAAGCAGCCACAAAGCTATGCGATGCATTAAAGTTCACGCGATGGCCGGAGCGTTGCCTTAGGCGCCATAAATGGTCTTTTGATATAAAAAAAAACATCTTAGCGGCATTTCTGCTATTATTAAATGTTTTTTTTCTGGTATTTCTATTTATAGCTTGGAATGCGAGGACGCGCCGTGTAACGTATATTGCTTCTATCAATAATGGAATGTGTAGACCCCAGTCGGACCCCCGCCGGAGTTTATAGAAAGGCTTATATTGGATTCTCGCTCCATAATTTTCTGCTCCTTGGCCGGGGGGGGGCGACGAGGAAAAGTCCCTCCGCAACACAACACATTTGCAGCAACACGAGCTGATTCCTCGGCACCGGCGCAGCAGCCGGTCGGGAAAATGATTTATTTCACAGTCTCTCCTTCAGGCGTTTTGTTCCGTGCGGCGGAGACCAATGGAATTAGAGCGTTCCCGCTATATATACGAGGATCTGGAAATTGAGCCTTCGGGATGAATCATTTTATAGAATTCTCGGTCCGTTTCTCTCCTGACTCTAAGCGGCCGACGGCCTCGGCTAACAGCAGCTGTAACTTTAATGAATTTTATATTTTTTCATCGGCTTTTGGCAAAATAATCCCCCAAAAACATTTAAATCTAACTGAATTCTTAAAGACGTCTGATTAAAACTCCCGTCCCGGAGAGCATTTCCGTAACGGTTTTGTGTTTAAATGCCGCGCATGCCGCTGGTTTCAGAGTTTGTTGCGGCCGCCGGAATATTCTGAGAAACCTCTGATCTCTGACACGGCCCAATTACCCCGGGGGGGGGGGTATAGAGGCAGGGAATTGCCCCTGGAAACCTATGGCTGAAGAACTGTAGGGCCCAAAGAAGGCTGGCATCAGGCCCAGACTGGCTACCTGCCACACTAGGCAAATGGCCGCTGGGCCGCTAGTTGACAGCGCCACACGTTTACTCCGCGGCCCTATGCCTGGCCATGCGCTACCAGAGCATAAAAAGGTAACCCACATAACCAGCCGTCAGTCGTACTTACACCCTCACCTCGTCATCTGCAGTCTGTGGCCCCCGGGCGGCCTGTTAGGGACCCTCAAATATTTGCCAGACCCTGCATAGAATGGCAGTAACTCGGTATATAGAACCTGTAAGGGATACAATATATACGATTATTGGGTCAAAAAACAGGATTCTGATCAATATCACCCTTGGGTCTGGTGTTAAGCTGTTACCATTGGGCTCTTTTGGTGGGTTTACTGTAACGAGGGGTCCCAAGCGGCCGGTATTCGACCGGCTTGATTATTTTTGATAGCCGGTTGTTGGTTGCAAACCCCGACCAGCGATTTCAAAATAAATGAAGCAACTTCTTCCCGCAGCTCGGACCGACGGACCGAAACCCGACTGTTTGCTATCAAACGCCACTCATTCTCATCGGATCTTTTTTTTTTTATTAGTGCAATCATTTTTTTTTTAATTAAATGGAAGAACGGTTATTCCACAGCAATCAAAAAAGTAAAAAAATATATATAAAAAATGTGTATCTTCTTACGTTGAATGATGGGAGGTTGGCAGGGAGTTCTCATCCCCGGCACTTAACAAAATGGAAAAATCGAGTCCTTTATCTAAAATGTGACATGATAATTAGCGATGACATTAATCAGCGCAAAGTGTGAATTCTGACTCATTTTCATCTCCTTCAGGGGCCGTTAGGAGAGGAGCAACTTTCTCCAAAAAATGAGACGATAAAAAATTAAAAATCTACAAAATATATTCAGTGTTTATTAAATTCAGAATTTTTTACATTCCATTGATTTCCAATCAAATGCAGCATTTTTCCTTCAACTGTTTTTTTTTTCTTGATGATAAATATCGAAGTGCAGATCTGTCGGGAAACGTCTCATTCCGGATAAAACCCGAATTTAATCCAACACAAAAAAGCCTTCTGTTATCCTTATTTTATTTAATTTCCAGCTCTGACATCCCCAAAACGCACAGCCACTGCCATTCATGCAAATTCCCCTCCGTCTCCCACAATCCCTCAGTGCAGGCGGCGTCGGAATCCCATTGGTCCTGTTCTCTCCCGTCAGCCCGAGCAGGAAGTTGGAAGCCGCTTCCTGTTCTCTCCCGTCAGCCCGAGCAGGAAGTTGGAAGCCGCTTCCTGTTCTCTCCCCGCGTTGTTTTAGCGGACGGCGCATGAGCCTCTAGCGCTAGAGATTGTTTCCGGCCGCGCAGGTCCCTCCGTAACGTTATTATCACAGATATCTCAGGGCGACGGGGAGATTTATACCCCGCGAGGGGGCAGCGCTGCAGGGGCATGTATTTAAGCAGCCGATTATTTGTGAATTTAGGAGCTGGGCAAAAGGCGCTGGGATGGGGTGGCGAGGAGACGGAAAGAGATGAAAGGCTCAACACAGCAGAAAACACAGGACGGGAATTTTATATTTATATTTTAAGGAAAAAAGTAAATTTTTGTATGGAAGGCATAATCTGGAATGTTTCTCTTTTAATTACATAATATTTCGAATCAACAGCCAGGGTCACCAACGATGATCTACGTCAGAAGCCTCCACAAAGCCCACTGATAAGAGCCCTTCCTACGACAGAGGGGTCCGCAGAAGATGCCGAATCTGCGCAATTTCCTTATTCTTTCCGGATTGTTACATTTTATGGGGTTTTGACAGTCAAGGTCAAGAAAGGAAGTTCGTTGCTTGTTGTCTCGCAATAAAAGGCAGCAGAACCTCGCTGATTACCTTACGTTACCCTTCACCTACTTCACGCTAATAAATGATTCTGCTCACCGAGGGCTTCCGGTTTCTGCTCACCTTCATGTAGGGTTTGTGACTCTCCTCGTCTAATTTATGAACGATCACGGCTTACGACGCACCGAGCGCCGCACGTTTACAATACGGACCATACGCTGTGGAGTATGACGGCGATATATAAATAATAATAATAACACACATTGTACATCGCTGCGGAGTATGACGGCGATATATAAATAATAATAACACACATTGTACAGCGCTGCGGAGTATGACGGCGATATATAAATAATAATAACACATTGTACAGCGCTGCGGAGTATGACGGCGATATATAAATAATAATAACACACATTGTACAGCGCTGCGGAGTATGACGGCGATATATAAATAATAATAATAACACACATTGTACATCGCTGCGGAGTATGACGGCGATATATAAATAATAATAACACACATTGTACAGCGCTGCGGAGTATGACGGCGATATATAAATAATAATAACACATTGTACAGCGCTGCGGAGTATGACGGCGATATATAAATAATAATAACACATTGTACAGCGCTGCGGAGTATGACGGCGATATATAAATAATAATAACACACATTGTACAGCGCTGCGGAGTATGACGGCGATATATAAATAATAATAATAACACACATTGTACAGCGCTGCGGAGTATGACGGCGATATATAAATAATAATAACACATTGTACAGCGCTGCGGAGTATGACGGCGATATATAAATAATAATAACACACATTGTACAGCGCTGCGGAGTATGACGGCGATATATAAATAATAATAATAACACATTGTACAGCGCTGCGGAGTATGACGGCGATATATAAATAATAATAATAACACACATTGTACAGCGCTGCGGAGTAAGACGGCGATATATAAATAATAATAATAACACACATTGTACAGCGCTGTGGAGTATGACGGCGATATATAAATAATAATAATAACACATTGTACAGCGCTGCGGAGTAAGACGGCGATATATAAATAATAATAATAACACACATTGTACAGCGCTGCGGAGTATGACGGCGATATATAAATAATAATAATAACACACATTGTACAGCGCTACAGAATATGATGGCGATATATAAATAATAATAATAACACATTGTACAGCGCTGCGGAGTAAGACGGCGATATATAAATAATAATAATAACACACATTGTACAGTGCTGCGGAGTATGACGGCGATATATAAATAATAATAATAACACACATTGTACAGCGCTGCGGAGTAAGACGGCGATATATAAATAATAATAATAACACACATTGTACAGTGCTGCGGAGTATGACGGCGATATATAAATAATAATAATAACACACATTGTACAGCGCTACAGAATATGATGGCGATATATAAATAATAATAATAACACATTGTACAGCGCTGCGGAGTATGACGGCGATATATAAATAATAATAATAACACACATTGTACAGCGCTGCGGAGTATGACGGCGATATATAAATAATAATAATAACACATTGTACAGCGCTGCGGAGTATGATGGCGATATATAAATAATAATAATAACACATTGTACAGCGCTGCGGAGTATGACGGCGATATATAAATAATAATAATAACACACATTGTACAGCGCTGCGGAGTATGACGGCGATATATAAATAATAATAACACATTGTACAGCGCTGCGGAGTATGACGGCGATATATAAATAATAATAACACACATTGTACAGCGCTGCGGAGTATGACGGCGATATATAAATAATAATAATAACACATTGTACAGCGCTGCGGAGTAAGACGGCGATATATAAATAATAATAATAACACACATTGTACAGCGCTGTGGAGTATGACGGCGATATATAAATAATAATAATAACACATTGTACAGCGCTGCGGAGTAAGACGGCGATATATAAATAATAATAATAACACACATTGTACAGCGCTGCGGAGTATGACGGCGATATATAAATAATAATAATAACACACATTGTACAGCGCTACAGAATATGATGGCGATATATAAATAATAATAATAACACATTGTACAGCGCTGCGGAGTAAGACGGCGATATATAAATAATAATAATAACACATTGTACAGCGCTGCGGAGTAAGACGGCGATATATAAATAATAATAATAACACACATTGTACAGCGCTGCGGAGTATGACGGCGATATATAAATAATAATAACACATTGTACAGCGCTGCGGAGTATGACGGCGATATATAAATAATAATAATAACACATTGTACAGTGCTGCGGAGTATGACGGCGATATATAAATAATAATAATAACACACATTGTACAGCGCTACAGAATATGATGGCGATATATAAATAATAATAATAACACATTGTACAGCGCTGCGGAGTATGACGGCGATATATAAATAATAATAATAACACACATTGTACAGCGCTGCGGAGTATGACGGCGATATATAAATAATAATAATAACACATTGTACAGCGCTGCGGAGTATGACGGCGATATATAAATAATAATAATAACACATTGTACAGCGCTGCGGAGTATGACGGCGATATATAAATAATAATAATAACACACATTGTACAGCGCTGCGGAGTATGACGGCGATATATAAATAATAATAATAACACACATTGTACAGCGCTGCGGAGTATGACAGCGATATATAAATAATAATAATAACACACATTGTACAGCGCTGCGGAGTATGACGGCGATATATAAATAATAATAACACATTGTACAGCGCTGCGGAGTATGACGGCGATATATAAATAATAATAACACATTGTACAGCGCTGCGGAGTATGACGGCGATATATAAATAATAATAATAACACATTGTACAGCCCTGCGGAGTATGACGGCGATATATAAATAATAATAACACACATTGTACAGCGCTGCGGAGTATGACGGCGATATATAAATAATAATAATAACACACATTGTACAGCGCTGCGGAGTATGACGGCGATATATAAATAATAATAACACATTGTACAGCGCTGCGGAGTATGACGGCGATATATAAATAATAATAATAACACACATTGTACAGCGCTGCGGAGTATGACGGCGATATATAAATAATAATAACACACATTGTACAGCGCTGCGGAGTATGACGGCGATATATAAATAATAATAACACACATTGTACAGCGCTGCGGAGTATGACGGCGATATATAAATAATAATAACACACATTGTACAGCCCTGCGGAGTATGACGGCGATATATAAAACAATAAACAATAGTGCGTTTGAAGAGCTGATAACAGAAGCCTCAGCAGCAGACCATTTACCAACAGCAAAGTGACGCAGACAAGTTACAAAACTTTCCTAGTTTAACAAAATTGCCATATTTGTTTGTAACAATCAGAAATAAGTGAAGAAAGATTCTAAAAGGGATTTGCTGACCTCATTTCTGACTTTTTCCTAAAAAGGCTAAAAAGAAAATTCCTTCTCAACCTCAGACCACTATTTTTTCAGCGTTCCGCGATTATCTGCGTCTGAACGGCATTTTTTTTCTGTAGGTATCCGCCGAACCTCCGAGACCCTGCATAAAGACAGATTCTGGCTCCTAAAGCTGCTGTTCCACCAAGTCTTAGAAAGACTACTACCCCCGATACCCTATTGTCGTGTGACACAGCAGCACAAACGGATTTTACTGCAGAAACCTTATTAAAGGATTTTTTATGACAGGGAAGATCTGAGAGGTTTATTTGCTTAACGTATGAGTTGTGGGACCGATGTATAAATGGGATTCTGGTGCAATGTTTGAAAAGTGGTCTTATCACCATAGAAACCAGTAAAATGGTCAAATCGGCAGGAACACATAATTTGTTGCGGTGGTAAGACCACCAACATCGTACAACGTGATGTTACATAAAAAGACAAATAATAATACATTTCCACGCAACAACACTTACAAACTTTACAGGGTTCTTCCTCAGAACCCTCATCCTCGTGACTTAATGGCACGTCGTGGGGCATCGTGGCGTTACGGTCATGCCTGGGAACTCTCCAGGTTTGACACGGAGTCTTTGAGTGAAGCTCTGCTGCCGAGGGGTCACTTTTTTTCTTTCTCTGGTTAGGGGGGCAGCATTTGGCAACCCCGACCTATTCCCTGCCTATTTAGAATCGTTTGGGACTAGCCCCCTCCAATGCATTGCTAGCCCCTCACAACGCCATTGCCCCAGAAGAGGGAACACTGCAGGTGGAATATGCTGGGAGGTTCCCAGGTAGGCTGTAAATTATATATTTGATAAATACTTCCCCCTTCAACCCAACTAGTCCCCCCATTTTTTCTGCTGGGAGGCTGTTCCACTTATCTACCACTCGCTCAGCATTCTCTTTATACAGTGTTACCAGATTGCGCATGCACGGTCGCCAGTGGTCTCAGCGCATAAATCCTGCTGTTGTTACTATCAGTCATTTTATAATTTTTACCGTCGTACATCTGACCAGCGACCCCCCCCCTTTTTATTACTAATATTTAATATCTTAGAACTCACCTCCCCGGCAGACGGAAACTCTATTAATTCTGTTATTTCTTAAACTTCCTCTACTCGGGACAATTCCTAAATCTAAAACAAATCCAGAAAAAGGCAGGTCGGGGCCCGCTGGAAAGTATTATAGAACGGGAAATATTGAACAATTAACGTCATAAAGAGAGAATTAAGAAAATTAAGGTTTCTTGATGATATTAAGCGGCGGCTCCGGGGTTAACGATGCTCTGCTGGTAGTTAATACATTTCTCCTATAAGTTGTTATTAACGAGCCGCTGCGGGCAACAAACGGCTGATTTGCACGAAAAACGTTCCCTGGATAAATAATTTGCTGCTTTTATTTGATGGAATCGCTAAGAAGCGCGGAGCCCAAACCCCGACGCGTTCTGCCACCGCCGAGGCCGACAGCAATTAGCGGATCGGTAAATCTCATCACCCGGCTCGCTACATAATAACGTGCGGCAAAAACCACTCGAATTCAGCAAAACGACGAGAACGCCTGCCGAGCTTCCATCATTAGACTTAAGAAGATACACATTATATATAGAATTTTATTTTTACCTTTTTTTTTTTCCTGGTTTGAGTGCTGAGGAATAAGCGTTCTTCCACTTAATACCAAAAAAAACCCTAAACTTAAATCATTATTAACCCCCCATTCCGTCAGAATCTCTCCATCTTTCTGTAAAACCCACCATCTGCCATACCCACCCGCAAGATCAACAGCGCTGTGCATACTGCCCTCACTACAATCAACTCGCCCCAGCGGTCCTTCCCTACTGTCCCACCCAATAAAATATAAGCCCCCCAGAGCAGGACCCTCATCTCCATGTCCCAGTACGTTATGTACATGCGTTAACGCTATTGCCATTTTAAATGGTCTGTTTAATATTTTCACCGCCCCCTATTGTAACATCGCTACGGAATCTGCTGGCGCCATATAAATAATCACATTAACAAAATAAAATAAAGAGCCAATAAAACGCACGGATACTCATTGTGAAGACAAACATCCTCAGAGTAATCAGCATTTTATTCTTTGCGGAAGGATAAAAGGCGCCGGCGTCGTTGTGCGGATCGTCGCGCTTACACTTCGGGGTCCGTGGAATTGGAAGCAGCTTTTTAAGGCACATCTGGCTGTAAGCGCTAATAACCAGAGAAAGCAAAAATATATAATAAATTAAAACGCGTGGTATATATTATATATAAGGCGTAACCAGGAGGCGCCGACGTCACCAAAACAGAGGCAGTTTTAATCAGAGGAAAATATTTTGGTGACATTTCTGAAGGAAAAAAAAGATTAACCGCGCGGCTGGAAACAATCTCTAGCGCTAGAGACTCCTGCGCCGTCCGCTAAAACAACGCGGGGAGAGAACAGGAAGCGGCTTCCAACTTCCTGGGAAATTAGCATTTGCACAAAAAGCCCCACCTGTGCTTGGGGTGGATGCCAGAGACGGGCTGTTTAAAATCTTAATGACTTAAAAATGGATCATTAGATAAAAACAACAAACGCGATGGTTTTCTGCGCGGAATTTCTTCAGTGTTATCCCTCACGAGAAGATTCTTTCTTTAATTCTTAAGGTCTCCGTGATGAAGACCCCGAGGGTCCCTCAGATCCTAGATAACCTGTTTTATTAACTCTGATTGTCCGGCTCATCAATCGTGGGGCTCCTGCCCCAAATGTACAAGTGCTTGGGTCATTCTGGAAGACAATGATTAACTCTGGATCGGCTCACTTTGGGGGTCTTTAGTCTGGGGTCCTCCAAGAAGAATTGCTTTTTCAATAGGTTAATAAATAAAATTCTAATTTCTCGATAAATAACTTTTGTGCGGTGAGCGGAAAGCGCAGAAGTGGAAACCGTGGGCTGTATATAAAGCGGAGGGGTGTAAGCAGGCAAACCGTGGTGTTTAGCACCTTGTAGCCCTGATCTAAAACGTATGCGCGAGATCCACCGAGCGTGAGACCGCCGTGTCTCCGCGAGACACCAGCAGGGGCTGAGTGAACGACACGGCCTTCATCAAGCAGACGCTGCTGTCCTCGCTGCAGTAATAGAGAAAAGCCCCGATGTGCAGCTCGGCTTCGGGAGCGGGAGACTCGCGAGGGATCGTCAGGTCTATCTCCACGGGCTTCGACAGACTCAGGATCTCACCGTGCGCCGTCTGCCCTTCAAGAAGCCACTCATGCCCTGGAAAGAAAAGCAAACATCGTTTAAAACGCTGCCGGGAACCTCCGATGAATGACCAGACAGAGGAGGACGGCGAACGCTTCTTAATCCATGTAATTCCAGAACATTTAGGATCCGCTCAAAAAAAATTGATTTCTCTCCCCAGCCCGTTAAACAAATTAACCCCAGAATATTAGACATTTCCCTTTCGTCTCTAAAGTTTTAAAAAGAGAAACATTAAGAATTTTTTTTTTTTTTTTTTAGCAACAACCTATCAGCGCCTGCTTTTGTGTCACATGATATTTAGACCAAACGTAGTTTAATAATTTGAATTCTATCTGCAGAGATTGGGTAGAAACCTCAGCCAAATAATACAAGAAAAGTCCAAGGCAGAAACCGTACCTTTGGCAGAAAGGAACCAGAAGCTCGGAGCCCCTTCTGTTAATTTGGACCCCGCAGGAAGCTGGAGGGTTAATATATACCGCAAGCGGGCGCTGGGCGAGAGCGTGATGGGAGCAAGTTGGATTTTAGGAGCTGATTTGGGCAAGCTGGGCAGTTGGAATTTTGAAGGCAATGAACAGTCCACCACGTCGCTCAGCAGGATCGGAAGCTGCAAGACAAGAATGGGATGGTTAGTATAGCTTGGGATACATGGTTCATAGGTCACAGCCCTGCATATATACATATATATACATATATATATATATATATACATACACACGCACAGTATACATACACATACATACACACGCACAGTATACATACACATACATACACACACACACACACACACAGTATACATACACACACACATACATACACACGCACAGTATACATACACATACATACACACGCACAGTATACATACACATACATACACACATATACAAAAGTTTGAGGTAATTTAGATATTTCCTTGTTTTTAAATGGCCCTTTATCACTCCCATCACTCCTGGGTTCCAATGGCCCTTTATCACTCCCATCACTCCTGGGTTCCAATGGCACGTTGTTTTCGCTGATCCAAGAGTGACCCCATTGGTACTGCGTACAGCATATATATATATATATTTATACACACTGGGTTTTGATTTTATAATTTTTAGAGTTAAGCCGTTTTAATTGCTGGTGACCCGGCTGCTACTATTGGCTGTTGGATTAGAATATTCATTACATAAATATAGCATACAGGGGGCCAGCCCGCTTATTTACCTATACATTATACAGGGGGCCGGTCACTGATTTACCTATACATTATACAGGGGGCCGGTCACTGATTTATCTATACATTATACAGGGGGCCGGCTCGCTGATTTATCTATACATTATACAGGGGGCCGGTCACTGATTTATCTATACATTATACAGGGGGCCGGTCACTGATTTATCTATACATTATACAGGGGCCAGTCACTGATTTATCTATACATTATACAGGGGCCGGGTCACTAATATAACTATACATTATACAGGGGCCGGTCACTAATATAACTATACATTATACAGGGCCACGCAGGTGCAGGGAAAAAAAAACTTATTGTGGTAAAGATAAAAAGAAAAAAAAAAAAATAAACAGAAAAAAAGAAAATTATAGGCTGAATCCATTTATATTTTACTTGGCTGCGAAGCTGCTGTTTAAAATGCTAATGTTGCGATCGCATGGTACAATGCGCTGTGTGGGCTCATAATAGCGGGGGGTGGACTGCTTTACTGTATGACTGATTGGTCTCGTTAAACTGGCAGGTCCTTCAATATAAACTAACCTCGGCATTCTCGGCTGTCAGGCGGATTGATGTACAGACGCCCACTTTATAAATGAAATATAACACTCTTTTTTTCTCCTTTTAAAAGTTTGCATAGGAAGAAAAAACTAAGCAAGGAAATCAAACAAACCCCCCGTCCGCCGCAAAGCAATCATAAAACAGACGCTATATTCAAACACATTAAGGGGCTGTACAGAGAGCAAGAGGTTAGGAAGTATTTCTTTACTGAGAGGGTGGTGGATAAGTGGAACAGCTTCCAAGCAGAAGTGGTACGTGTTTACACGGTGAGGGAATTTATATAACAGTCATATGGCTGCACAAACACAGAACCCGCCGGCAGATCAGCCCCATTCGGCCCCCGTCCAGTTGCCTGTTTCTCCTGCTGTAAAGACTCAAACCTTAACCGTATGGGAATGTTTGCTCTACGCGCGGCTCCGGGTTCGGATCAAAGAATATGATAAATGGGGCCGAGAGTGCTTTCTGGCCAAAACCCAGCAGTCTCTTCACCTTCTCTGCAGCTCCGCGACTCAAACAAAACATCTTAAAAACGATTATTTACGTCCCTCCGCGTTCCGACTCAACAGGGATTTGGGGAATAACCCTAAGAAAACAGTAAATGGTGGGCCGGCCGGCAGCGGACATTTCTTACATAACAGCTTTCACAGAGAGTGAGCGGAAGAATTCCAGGGGGTCTACAAAGTGTACAAAGGGCTCCGCTGGTTTCAATGGGATCACTTTACTGCCACTGAGCAGCTGCAACCAGAAGAGGAGCGAAAACCAGATCCTGCAACCCTGGAGCTGCAGCTTCTCCTAAAGATAAGTTGTTGTTTTTTTAGGATCATGACCTTACAAACCTTACTTTTAAAACAACTTTTAAATAAAAACAAACAAACTTTAATACCTCCTTAAAGCCCGGTTTTAATACTTCTTAAGGGTCTTTAGGGTCGTTGTGCTTCGTACACGATGCAGTAGAGCTACGGCCTGCTACCCTTTTGGGAATTTAGGAAAGTATTCGGTAACATGAATTCACCCACCACAGAAACCGTTCTGGCTTCCAGATCCAACACTTTGATGCGATGATTATTCGTGTCTGCGACGTACAGCAGGCGCCCGTCGGGGGCGACGCACAGACCTCCCGGTTCATTGAAAGCCGCCTGCGTGAAGTCCACGCCGGAGACGTTACCGGCCTCTCCGGTGCCAGCCAGGGTGCTGCACGACTTGGTTTTTGGATCCACGACTTTGATCTGATATAAAAGGGGGGGGGACAAAAAAACACACAGTTAGAGAAAGCATAACGAGGGAAGGTATGATGTCAGAGATGCAAAGAGATTGGAAAATGCCGCTGCAGAGCAAGACTCAATCGCTGCTAATCTGCGGGGAAATCTTTTTCATTTCCATCCGCATTAAACACGCGGTTATTTAAAGCCCCCAGGGGTACCGAGAACAGAAGTCAGCCCAGGGAGGCTGGAAGATTATGCCAATGGCTGCGGATAATTGCCCCTCGGCTTGGCAGCACCGTGCGGGCAGAGTATCGGCAACAGAGTCAGTAGGGAAGGACAAAATCTCAGGATCTGCGGCAATATACAGTTTGTGCTCAATTAATTCATGCTTTTTTTGTCTTCAAACCAATAAACTGGAAGTTAAAGGGACGCTCCGGCCATCGTATTCACTTTAACTCTTCGTGGTCCCTTTACATTTTTCATGTTGTCTGTTTAGGATTGCACGGGGGGGGGGATTCTGCAGTATTTGGGGGGCTTTACGCCTTTGCACAAACGCCTTGCGGGAGGTGTGCGTATTATTCTCAACGGGAGCACCTTTCCTGCAACCGATTCGCTGCTTCAGGCAGCCAATCAGTGGCAAGAGTAGCGAGAGCACGGAGGAGAAGGGGTGCTGGTGCTGCATTGTGGAGGAATACACATTAAAGTCCGCACAGAGGGTTAAACTGCCCCTTTAATAGTTAATTCATACCTCAGTAACAATAGGGACAGCGAAAGGAGGTTAAAAGAGGTAACAAAGTCAAGATGAAGGGAAAAACCCCAATCTACCAGAGCCAAGAGATTTATTTATTTAACCTTGGAGGCAAAACGGTAAATAAAAACACGGAATGGGGAAAGGTCGGACTTTATGGACTTTTGTCATTTTTCACACTTTTGTTAACTACGCGATGATGTAAGAGGTGATGCGTTCACAACCACTCGGGATTAAAAGTCTTGGCAGCTCTTTAAAGGGCAAGCGCTACTTTTATTTACAAAGCGCCATAAAACGCTCTTACAATAAGGGACCGAGAAAATATTCAACAAAGAGTTTATAACGACTACATTAACACGCCTTCCTCTATGTTGCCGGGATGGGTACTGGAATCTCCTGCGTGTGGCCTGGAAAGAGTTAAATGGATTGAAAGAGACAGATCGGTATCCCACGTCATGAAATAAACGATCAGACCCTCTGTGCTGCGCACATTACTTGTATCCGCCGCGACGTATAATATCTGTACCCAGCAGAAAGAGATGGGATCAGTAAAAATAACCCCCAGGACTCGGGCCGTCTGCCAGATCCCATGAAGTAAAGGAAACCATTAATTATAATCCGGGTGATTCTTAACTGCGTCCGAACAGCGAGCCGAATAGTGCTTCGCTCTTTTTTTTTTTTTTGCCCCGAGTGACGCTCGCCGATCCTCGCTGAGGTCACCGCGCCGCTGGCAAAATATTATTTCTGCGTTATTCTAGTTTTCAAAATAGAGGATTGCAAATGTCCAAAAATACAGAAAATAAACATGAAATTCATTCTCATCGTCTTTCGAGTTATAGAAACGGTTTTCCCGGTAAAAAAGGTTTTAGTTTTAATGGACGCTCGGGGTTAAAGGGACAAGTAATGCCCCCGGCAGCCTCACCAAGCAGGACGCATATTAAAAAGTACCTGCCTTAGAGAAATGCTGCAGCTTCAGAACTGCCACTTCCCAATCTGCCCACTGATTGGCTGTTTGGAGCAGTAGCAGGAATGCTCTCCCACTGCAATAAAAGGGAGTGCTTTCTGTGCATGCACACAGGTAGAGGGTTCTCATTAGACCCCCAATGTTTGCCGAGCCAGCACTGGAGCTGATTGGCCGGAAACAAACTCTGTGTCATGAGATAGAATAGCCGGGGCACAAAGAAAGGGGGACATGCATATGGAGGGGGGGGGGTAATCTGCAGAATACCCCCATGCAGTTGCAATGAGGACATCAAGTGAATTTAAAGGGACTTCTCAGCTGTTATATACATTAAAGTGCATAAGACTGCTGGAGTGTCAATAGGTGTTAATTAACCCCTTCAGTGCAATGCGATGCGGCCACAGATTACACGCTCACTATGCGTACAGCAAAGTTACAACCCGAACGCAATTATCTGAGTATCAGGGATGAAGCAAACAATTATTTCTAATACCGGGTGATCTAAATAAAGCTCCAGTTCGAAACGGGGCTAAAATGTTCCATTCTCTGATGAGGGAGCTGTCTGCTGTACTATTTGCAGTTGGGTAATTAAAGGGTGTGTTCACTAATCTAGGCGTTTGAACGAGAGGTGGACATAAGATAGCTGCAATTTCTTAATATTAATTTTACATACATTTTATAGCCCTAAATGCCTCCGACTCACGGACGGCCCCCCTGCATGTAAGTAAGAGCTGCATAATTACATTACGCTGAGCACCTATAGCTGTTCGATCTGCATGCATCGGACAGACAGATGCAGACAACATGCGTTCCATCATCTGAATCCAAACCGTAAGACAACGATCTGGAACAAGCAACATGAGTGTCTTTAATAAATAATGTGTCATAATTATGCGCTTCTTCACTCGGGCTCCTTTTTATCTAACGTTGGTTGAAGATCTAATACCCTCTATAGAGTAGATTGTAAGCTCACAAGACCACTGCCCTCTCCTGCTTTAGTACCAGTAAATTATTCCACAGATTGTAACAGCGCTACGGAATCTGCTGGCGCCATATAAATAAATGTAATGAAAAAAAAAAAAAAAAAAAAAAAAGCTACAATGCAGGAAAAATGCACACGGAGGCAAAGGTGTTATTCACACATCTGTTATCTCTCGGTGTCCAAAAGAGGATACCGTATGAAAGAGAACTTGTACAGAGGTAAGGGGCTGCCGTGGAACAAGGCGGATAATAGGGACATTTTACAAATTTTTTTTTTTTTTACCAGGGGGTCCTGCTGTGACGCCCAAGTAAAGGTCGTTTGTCGAGGAGGACAATCCTTATGGATAAAGCAGAGAAGATTCCCATTCCGATGCCTCCATTCCAACCTGAAAATGAAGAGGGGATGGCAAGCCTGGACAAGGGATGAGCCAGAACCCGCTTTGCATTTGCCCCTTTCTGAGCCTGGGGGAACGAGTCCAAAGAAATGCCCTCACCTTGTGGTTATATGAATCTGCCACGTACACCAGGTTCCTCTGTTGGTCCCACGCCACCCCCAACGGATGCTGCATCTTGGCATTGATACCAATTCCGTCTACATCGCCGAAGGCAAATAAATTCTGGGAACGAGAAAATGAAATACTATTACCAATTTGGCCCAAAATGTTACACTCCAATTGTGTGCATTAACCATTGTACAGCGCTACGGAATATGCTGGTGCTATATACATCAATCAACAACATACCAAGTGAGTGAGCGCACTCCATAATGGGAGCGAGTCTGCCCCTTCTCCACGTGTTGACGAGCGCTGGCATTTTATTTTTAGCAAAGTCATAAAATAAGAGAGGTAACCGCGCTGTTTATTGTATCTGTTTACGGTTTCCACACTACGCTCACATCTCTAATTATACGTATCCTACGTATCAAAGTAATTACAGAGCCACTAATGAGTGCTTAGGCAACATAATCATTTACATAAAGCGGGCAGGTAACGTGTTGAAAGAGAAGATACCGGAGTCCCTTTGAGGTCAAAGCTCGGACGCTAAACAAATGAATCACAAATTTAACTGCTACTGTTTTCATACGTATAAAAACGGCAAAATACACGCATGTTTTACGTTAACAAAAATACATAAATGTTACTGGGCCAGAACTGTGTAGATGTCCGGCAGGTATATAAACGCTAGGACACCTGAAATGCGTAGACCCTAAGCGTTCCATAGGTTACCTTCCCGAGCCGCGCACGTGCTGTTATGGATCTTACTTTGCGCCGATGGCCTTTGGGAACAAATTAACCAAAGCCGGATTAAGGATTCACGGGGCCCTGGACAAGACAACAACCAAGGCACCAGGTCTGCTATACTTAAAGGGACACTCCAGCCATCAAATGCACATGATAGTCGTGTGGTCCCTTCATGTGGGGGGGATTTGGTAGAATTTTTTCATGCATTCGCCTTTTTCCAAAGGCCGCATAGGAGCCGTATTCAGAACACTTCTCCCTGCGTGTCATTTACTTACCGCCAGTCGGCTCCAGCGCTGGATTGGAGAAAAGCTACACATGGAGACCCCCATGTGCATGTGTGGCAAGACTGCATATTAAAGTACTCAGGGTTACTCACAGAGTCATTTAATATGCATTCTTCTAAAGCGGGGCTGTCAGGGGCAATAAACTGTCCCTTTAATTCTCAGTATAGTAAAGTCAGAGGGAATATGTCTGCTCTCGTGCTTCGTAGCTAGTTTTATGAATCTGATGACTTCAATAGATAAATTGGGCAACTGTAAACCAACATATTTGCCCCGTCGCAGTTGGCACCAACCGGTAAAGTAACTGAGTAACTGTGTGTGTGCACAAATGTTCCTTGAGTTCAAACACTTGTTATTTGAAAGGACTAGTATGATGAAAAAAGCATTATTTAACAAATTAAAGAAGAATAAAACAGATTACAAATTTCTTGTTAAGGGGCTGCCTTCTGAAAGTGAGTTAAAGATATGATATTAAACGGGTTAATCGGTTCTGGTTGCGGCCATTGACTAATATTTGATGTTTAGCTGCATCCTGATTGGTGAAAAAAAAAAATCATACAGCCAATCAGAATGCAGCTGATTCAAATGCGTCTTTGACCGTTTTATTTTGCGCATCTCTTTAAAGGTAAAACGCGCATTATACATACTGCGGCATAATGATTACCATTGGATCGCGCTCTCCCCCCGCTACGTGTTTCACCGCCCCGTCTTTGAGGGAGACGCTCCGAACGGCGCTGGCTTCGCTATCGGCCACAAACAGACAGTGCCACGGCTCTCCTGGACACACGGACAGCCCAGAAGGCTGAGCAAACCCGGCCTTGTGTGGATAGGAATTGTTTCTGTTCTCCTCGTTGCCGGTCCCAGCGAAGCGAAGGCACAATCCTTTGGGGAGACGACTACAAAGAAACAATTTCACAACATCAGACGGGACGTCAAAACCGCACAGAACGTTTGATAGAGTCGCGTTAATTGTGTCGATGCAGGTGGATACGCGTCACCAAAATATTTACCCCATGTATATAGAGACGGAGAACAGAGATTTATGGCTGAGCGCCTTCGGGTGACCCGACGTGTTCCAACAAGGTCACAGGATGACAAAGGGAAAAACAGTCTCCGTAAAACAAAATGATGGGGTGGATTTGGGGCATCTGCTTCTCCGAGGAGGGGGAATTGGACAATTTCAGAATAACTGCATAGTGATAGGTTAAAGATAAGCTAAAGCGACCCAAAGAATGGGGGGGGCTGCTTATTTAGAGGACTGCACAAGTCATGTCCCATCAAACCGGAGGTGTGGGTAGAATACTTATGCAAGCAACACCATTTAGGGTTTTAAAAAACAAAAACAAAAAAAAAAAACACACACACACACACACACACAAAACACTATATACAAGGAAATTAAATGTACCGCGTGTAGTTCAGTAACATGATCGCTCTGGGGTAAGGGATCTGCGTACAGGGGCATAACAATCATGGCCGCAGGGAGGTTCAACTACATCCAGGCCCGCCACCCTAGGGGTCCTGCGTGACTACCCCTTTAAAAGCCGACGGCTAGCGGCATGGAGAGGGCAGAGCTCATCCCAGCATGCAGGAAGTGACATCACATCCATTCCCTGCATGCTGGGTCATTCTACGGGGAGGGAGACACAGGCAAGCAGCACGTGGGGCTAAGATGGCACCGACAAACTGTTTTGTGGCAAAGCTGTCACTGTGAGATCTGCTGCTTGGTGAAGTCGGGTGTGTGGGGGGGTGCGGTCATAGGGTTTTTAGCAATTTGTAATTTTTACAAATAATTGTATTTTTAACAGGCGCATGGAAGCTTCATTTAACTAAATATTCATGTTTTTTTTTTTTTTTTTTTTTTTTTTTTTTTTAGAGAATTTACCATAAAGACTGCTACTCCCTCTTGTATATGTTATTGCATCACAGGCTTGCATATTAGCTGGTTTTTCCCAGGACCCCAACGCTAAGAAATATACTGAGGCCCAAATACATGTATAGAGTAAGGCCCTTTAAACATTAGATTTTTTTGGCTAAATCATTTGACTTTTAGTTAAGGTTCCAGGAGTTTTCATTCTTTTCTGGTTGGATAGCAGAAGGCTCAGTATTTCCAGCTCCAGTCTCCTGTTACCACAGCATCCTCTAGAGGCCGCTGCATGAACTGCATGCACCGACTTCATTAAAGGGACCAATTATGGACATTATGGAAGAATGGGGCTGATGTGCCGATTCTATGTTTTTATACAGACAAAGAACTGTCAATAAAAATAAATGTATAATATAGGAACTTGATGGTGGTTCCAATGCCTCATTGCCTACCTCCCTTTTGGGAGCGCTCCTTCCTCAAGCATCAGAGCCCAGACTTGGTGTATGCCAGCCATAGCGATCCACAAAACCGGGTGCTCACTGCCACCTGCAAAAGATTGAAGAGAATAAACTGAAGTCATTGAAAACCGGGCAATGAAATTGTCTGAAACTTTTTTTTTGTTTGATCTTTTTGCAGTAGAACATTTTGTTACTTTAAAGGCTATATATATAAATATATATATATTTGTATATAGGTCCAGACATAGGTCCAATGGCCCTTTATCACTCCCATCACTCCTGGGTTCCAATGGCACGTTGCGTTCACTGGTCCAAGTTTAAGTCTAAAAGGCTAATTGATGGTTAGAAAACCTTTTGCAATTATGTTACAGCCAGAAATGTCCTTGTTTTCCATGAAAACTCATTTACTCCAAACTTTTCACCGGTAGTGTAGCTTTTACTAGCGCAATACCCATTTATGCACGATGTGAAATTTCCTTTTTCTTCTTAGTCCACACCTGGCATGCTTCTTTCCTAATAGGATTCGTGACTATCTTAACTTTCCTATAAATGGTAATTACCATGGTTACTGACAGCGCTCACACAAGATAATAATATAGAACTGAACAATTTGTATTCTAATTTAACCATACAGGAATTAAAGAACATCTATTGCAAGCACGACTAATGCTGTCCTGAAAATATTAATAATATAATTCACAGTACTCAGGACCAGACTTGCAATGATGGGGTGGCCTTGACCTCAGGTCATGGGGTATTGATGGCCAGCGGCTTATGGGAATTTGCCTGGATGATGGGTTGGACAGTAATAACACAGGGGGGACTTTCCAGGTAGGTCCGCAGAGACAATTTTTGGAAGCACATAACTACTAGAACCATTTTTGTTCAGTCTGAAGGGTTGTTGTATCCCCTGTAGCAGAAGAGCTTTAATTATATAAACTATTTTTTTTTGTATTGTGAGAAAAAAATACAAATGTTACCTGGAACCCCAAATGCAACATCCCAGGGGGAACTAATTGGCTGCTGTAATCCTTGAGCTCCCCCAGTTTTGTCGGTCCCCTGAATTCCAGTACCGGCCACGCTGCTCACTTTCTGAGTCTCCAGATCAATCTAAATGTAAAAAGACAATTTAAAACTTAGTTACAACTATAAACAAAGTTTGTTAAATTAGCAGAAGGTATACATCAGCCATAGCAGCACAGTATAAGATGCCCTGCTTTATATAAATCTGTACATAGTTGCAGGCATTATAAGCCCGTGTGTATAGGTTACCAATGTATTCTCCTCACGGTGTAAGTCAGTCAGTTATGAACCCAAAGGCGCTCTAGCTGTGGGATGATACACAGGCTGAAGTGCCAGGTTCAATGCTGGAAAGATGGTTATTAGTCCTACAGCCCCTTCCTTGGGTACAGGGAGTCTAAGGGGATAACTTATTTAATGCGTTCCTACAAGAGGTCAAAACTACAATATATAAGCCTGCGTCTGCTTCTATAAGCCTGTATCTACATACAAACTTGTGCATGCTTATTACCTTTCTGATTAAATGGTTTTCAGTATCTGCCACATAGATGACATTGTCTTTGACGGCAACTCCCTGGGGACAATTAAAGGCTGATTCCATAAAACTTCCGTCCTTCCAGCCACTTTCAGGCCCTAAAACAGACAGAGAAAGGGAAGGGTTAAACTTAAACTTTATTTACTATTTTTTGTGCTGAACACCTTGATAAAGCAGCTTGGTCGCGCCAAAACACTAGTGTTTTATTTTGACTCCACTGTCAAGATATGCATGTTTCTACTGAATTACCTGAGCACTGACTTCTATAAAACACAATGGAGAGAGGAAAAAAGGAAAGAAAGTGGTTCTAGTCCATTATAAATTACTTTATTAGAAAGAAAGTGCTATTTATTGAATTACATAATTTTTTACGTAGTTGTTCCTTGGATCATATCTCACGTGAACGATAGAATTTTATATTTAAAAAAAGAATGATCTACACCTAATATTTTTATAAATTACTACACGTCAAACAAAAGAACTCCCTTTCCTGCAAAGCACATTCTGGGCATTCTACCACTTCATAGAAGAAGAGAAAAAAACAGCTTACCCAGATGGAATTTTACTTTTTATAGACATTATTAGTGGTGTTTTACCTCCAATGGTGTGCACGACTTGTCCGTCTTTCGTTACAACCAGAATCCGATTGTGTCCAGTGTCGGCTACAATCAAATTATCATTTGAAACATCAACTGCCACTTTTCCAGGAAAAAGCAAAGGTGAGGGAGGCAGGGAATCCTTGTATAACTTAATGGGAATTTCACCGTCACTTATTTCATCTCGCTGTTTATAAAACTTTAACGCTGTGGAGGCGAACAGAAAGAGTTTCTCCCTGTGGCCTTCTCCGACCAGAGAAAATAAAAGGTTTCCTTGAGGACTTATGATAACCAGGGTGGGCCAACAGGACACCTCCAGGTCATGCCAGAGAGTAGCCTCGGCATCGTTCACCACAGGGTGAGTGATGCCGTAACGAAGGACCGCACTTTTGATGTTATCTAGAACTTTTTCGTTTGGAAATTTGGCAGAGTGCACTCCAATAATGACAAGGCCATCTGAAAAAGTACAAATAAATAGATATTTATTCACCAGTAAACAACTAGGAAAAACAAAAAATACTACTTTGTTCCCTAGTCCAGATTTCAAGGCTTGGGAAATAATTTATGTATTTTTATAACTTAAAATCCATGTTTTTTTTTTTTTAATCAACTGATTTGACACTTAAAGAACCCATTCTGCAACAAGAGATAAAACACAGGGAAAAAAAAGTCGAGTGTGTGCTACTAACTGAATTTCTGCTTCTAATAGAAAGTCATCCAAGGTCAGCTTAGGGTTATGGGAGTTATTGCAGCTTCTTTCTTGTAGACTTGTGCATTTCATAAGAATTTTAGTTTGATTTTAATTTGCGGAAAAAGAGGAGAGACCACCAACAAAACAAACAAAAACTAAGCAGAGCGCTGAATTTTAATTTAGTTTGCTTTTTCACTCTCACTTACTCTCATTCTTGCTCTGTCACACGCTCTCACAATGTCTCCCTACATTCTCCACAGAGCACTTCCCTGACCTTGTCTACTTTCCTACAGCCCCACTTATTCTCTTGCCTCCTCT
Source organism: Spea bombifrons (assembly GCF_027358695.1). Taxonomy (NCBI): domain Eukaryota; kingdom Metazoa; phylum Chordata; class Amphibia; order Anura; family Pelobatidae; genus Spea; species Spea bombifrons. The sequence goes on along the minus strand of NC_071097.1, from coordinate 36,719,329 downwards.
TAATTCGGCCACTTTTCCCTCCTACCCCCTCCATTAAGTGAAGAAGCAGAGCTGCGGGACAAGAGATGGGGACACGGAAGTGGTCCATGAAAAGGGTAGGGAGATGCTGAGAGCGTGAATGAGAGCGTGAAAGAATGTGAATGAGATTGTGAGAATGTGACAAAAAATTTAGTTTCCCAATGGAAGAAGCTCAACAAATTTCATCAGAACTGAAAGGGCAGGGAACAAAATTTGTTGTCTGAAAATGAATGGATAAAAAAAAAAAAAAAAAGTGCCCGAATTGTTTTTGGTCCATGCACATAAGTCTACTTTCTCGAATACATATTACCTTTGTCAGAATACTGATGGTGCAAGGCGTGCAGGTCCGGGAGGACGTGCATACAGTTGATACAGCAGTATGTAAAAAAATCCAGCACCACCACTTTTCCCTGCAGATCTTCGTGCAACGAGAGCGGGCACTCCGTGTTCAGCCATTCTAGTCCTGCGAGTTCAAAAACAACAGTTTAGCAAAACAGAAAAAAATTAAGCTATTGCTATTACTCAGCAACATTCAAAATCACACCAGGGTTATAGCGTAAATGTGTTTATAATTTAAATTGTATAAATAAAACACATTACCACATTACCATAAAAATTAAGGACTGGCGTATAATAAGCAGAGTTGCAAACATGGTATATAAGAAAGGATTTTTTATTTAGTTGAAAGAAAGAAAAAAGGGTAAATTGTATTAAACACCTAAATGCCCAACTCAATTACAAATGCAGCTATTGATATTGGTGGCGCAACAAAAAATCTTGGGCCCCTACAAGCTGTGCTGATGGGGTCCTACTCAGTGTACGTATCTTGTTTAAGGTCTAAATAGCCATATTTAGGGTAACATCAGTTCTCAATTATATGTAGTTACAGTAGAGAGAAAAACCAGATTAAGCGTTATTATACGGCTCCTTTAACTGTAGTAATTGATTGACAATGCATACTGCAGGGCTGCATTAAAATCCGTATGTCCCTTCGCTGTACACTTTTTAGAGGACTCCTTGCTTACAGACAAGTCATTGGCAGTAGATGTCAACGTAGCTTTAAATTCGTACCAAGAAACCCTGTATACTGAATACATTATACCTCCCAAAGTTTGAAGTAGCCAGAGCCGTACTTTCTTGGCAAGTGGCCGACCCTCACCAAGACTTCTTTTGTGACTTTGTGATCGATTCCTAGCTTTTCTTGTAACTAAGCGAGGCATTTGGAAGAATAATTCATTTAGATGTTAGGGGTCCACAGGGATTTGAGCCCAAAAGAGGGGCTATCCTTCATAAATATGGGGCATTAGTTAGGTACAACATAGTTTCTTGCCCCTAACTACACACCCTAAAATAAAAGTGTCCGGGACCTCGTTATCGAACGCGTCGGGTTCATCTCAGTCTGTCAGTTCTAGTTCGTGGGGACTGTAAGGAGCGCTGCGGAGATTGTTGGTGCTATATTAATAAAACATGATAATTTTAATAATATACTTCACTTTGTACAGTGCTGGGTAAGCTGTGGGCATTATTTAAATAAAAATAGAGTATTATCTAATGACACACAATTTGTCAGCGTCTCTCCCACCCAGAGCGTACAACCCAGTGGTATTCTTCTATATTAACCTAGTTAGGCCAGTCCATCTCTGGGCCCTAAAATCTTGTGCCCCCACCCCTCTGATACCCCCATCTCCTCCCCCTGATGCCCCTCTTTTCTAGGAGGTCAGAATGTTTGCTGGGTATGAGGGTATCTCAAGGTTCTACAGCCCTAAATGCCCCAAATAATATGTATAGAAGCAACATTCTTCTTCTTCTAAATACATAAAAATGCCCTCTTTGCCCCAGTTGGGGGTCTGAGGCACCTGTCAGCACAGACCCGACACATTCCCTGTTTTACCTGCCGCAAACTCGGGGGCTCGCAGATCTCCTGCTCGATCAGCCAACTTCCCCAGGTACCCGAGTACCAGCTGCTCTTTTGCCCCCTGGTCTCCAGCCTCTTGCAGGGCGCTCTCCAGGTCTGCTTGCACCACATGCAGGGAAGACAGGCTGGCTGTCGCCATGTTGCTCCGCTCAGAGCCGGACGTGCCAGTGTTACCAGGCAACTACTTCTGTTTATCTGTCCGCACATATAAATCCGCACATTCGCTCCTGCCACTCCCCTTAATTGTATTTTATTAAACATTAAACATCGAAAAAATTAGAACAAACAAATCAAGTGTATATTTTGTATCTTCTGACTGTCACAAAGTTAATTTTGCGTGACACGAGTTAAATGTTTGAAGTCAGCAGGCTGTATGTATCAGGCGCCTGTGAAGGCATTCAAATATTATGATAATATATTATGTAACATGTTTGAGTAAAAATAATTTAAAATCTATTAATCTCTTCTGTGGTGAAAGTGCGGACACTGAATCTCCCTTTCAGCGAACATGCTAAGCAGATTCGATAAAATATAAACAACAAGTATAAAAAAACAAAAAGCAGAGAAACCACACAAGAAGAAACAATAGAGTGAAACGTCATCACTTTGTACTATGCAATGGTGTGATTTTATTTTAGTTTTTGGGGACCTGGGCTTGGAAAATGCGCCAAACAACATGGAACTAGAGGAGAAAGAGGCGCCCAACATGGAGCAGTCGGAGCAGAGCTGACCTGTCAGTGAATGGCGGGTAAGTCTGCAGGATTAGCATCTGGGCAATGAAATGGAGAAGGAACTCTCTCATTCTGCCTGTATGGGGTCTAAAGCGCCATTCACCTCCAGCAGTCCTGACCTATATATTAACTGCCGAGCCGGCCCCCGTATGATGTATAATTAAATCAGCGAGTCGGCCCCCTGTATAATGTATAGATAAATCAGTGAGCCGGCCCCTGTGTAATGTATAGATAAATCAGTGACCCGTCCCCTGTATAGTGTATAGGTAAATCAGTGAGCCAGCCCTGTTTACTGTATAGTATATAATATAATGAGGCGAGAACATCTGTACCATCTCAAGTTCTTTGGTACAAGTTAAAGCTGACACAGGTAACCAACAGCAGCTGTTATTAAGCTTCGGCCCACATCCCCCAGCCGGACATCATGGGAGCCCCAGAAGCACATTTTGGTAAATTAATAACGCAGTCTTTTTCTATTTCGTAGCTCTTTAAAATGTCAGAGATACCAGAAGAGGACGTATGGGATTATAAATCCATAAGGAAGGCCAAGCAGTCAAACACAAGTCCCGGGAGAATGTCGGGTCAGCGAGAGACGCAGCGAAGAGCGAGGAAAACCCATTCTCCAGCGAACGCAAAAAGCAAGAAGAGAAAACCGCCATCTGCAGGAAACACAACTCCGCGGAGTCCGACAGAGGTGCCGAGTACCACCGCGGAGCACCATGGAAGTAAACAGAACCCTCAGGCGGAGCCGTCTACCCCGAAAATGAAAGGGTCCGATAACAAGCAGAGTCCAAGGACCCCGACCCCAAGACACTCGGGGTACTGCCCCAGCTGCCAGATGCCCTTCGCCATACTTCTGGTGCAGACGCCGCGCTGGCACGTGAGCGAATGCCTGGACTCACCAGCTGCTACAGAAAAGGGTACGTTACCGGCTTCTAGAAGCTTCTTCAGTATTATTTACTGCAGCAAATGCATTTCCAGAGTAAATGGAGATTTTTCTTTAGATTTAAGAGGTTTCTCTTTTGTTTTACATTGTGAGGGCAGTTAAAATGTCGAGTTCACGACCAACGATAATTGTTCCATTAGGTGCAAGAGATTTCAGAAGAGGTAAAAGGGGCTTCTAGCGATTACATGAAAGGTCCGGATACTTTTGGGGTTGGGATGGAGGCTTTTAAAGGAACTTTACTGACGCCCCCCGCTAAAGAAGAATGCATATTAACGTACTCTATAAGCAGCCCTAACGCTCTGTAAATACCTTAATATGCATTCTCCAAAAATGGGGGGGCTGTTCTCAGTCTCTGGGGTCTGGCAATGTTTGCCTCTGATTGGCTGCTTCAGCCAAACGCGTCTCCCGCACAGAAAATACCCGGGGACGCTGCCTGTATCTAAAGAGACCTCAGCTGTCATGTAACGGCTGAAGTGTCTTTATTGATACAAGACATTAGCGTATCCATCTATGTCTATCATTAAAATCTTATTTTGCATAAATTGACGAGCGCCGTTGGCTACTTGAAGCGTTTCTGTAAGAATCAGTCATATCCGTGTTTTTACACTAAATACAAAAACAACTTTTCAGGCTATTTGTTTTACAGACGCTCTGCAGTCACGGGGACGGTCGGATGGCGGATGTTTGTTGGTTGAGAAACATTTGATTTTTTGTTTACTAACATTTTATATCTTTTCCAGAATGCCTGGATGGTGCGAATTGCACTTCGACCATTCCGTCTCACTACAGGCGGTTCACGCACTTCCAGCTGGCACAGAGCAGAGCGCTGGACGCCTGTCCTTGGGCCTTCACACCTTCCCAGCCGTTTCCCGAATCCACCAAATCAAATTACTCAGGGAGAATTCTTTGTGAAATAGGAGAGTCTTCCGATAAGACACAATACAGAAACGGTGCAAAAAGCCCAAAGTCCCCCAAATCTCAGTCCCCCACAAGCTCTCAGGGCTCGGTGAAGAGGACTTTAGACGCTTCTCCTGCCAAAAGCGTTGCTGCTCAGGGATCTTTGTCCCAAGAAAGCCTTAAAAACATTTCTGAGTTTTCAGAAGCTGCTACTTCTCATCTTCAGCCGCAGAAATCAGCCGTGTTTAGCGATTGTGAAATTTCCTATTCGCCACTGAATAGTGACGAAGATAAGGAAAGCGTCACAAGTTCAGTAAAGAGTCCTTTCGCTAATGAAGAGAACTTAGACGAGAGTCATGAGGATGCTGCGAACTCTCAGATCCACAGAGACAATTCAAACGCGTTCAATGTAAATGCCAAATTAAATGGCCGCCTGGTTCAGGGGAGAGAGAATGGTATTGTCCAGGCCGTACCATGTGCTGCTAATCAGCTTGCGTCTGGAGCAATCACCGGAGATGTTAATAGGTCTGAGCACAGCTCACCTGCCTCTGATGAGTTTCATTCACGTTACCTTGATCTTGAAAGCTGGTGCACGGAGGATTGTGATAACACACTAAGCATTCCTCCTGCCCGAGTTTGTGAAGACGAGGATCTTCGTGGAGGGGTAGTAGGCTGTGTAAGTTTGCTAGAGAGTGAATATCCCTCTAGTTCCCAAACACCTCGGCAGTTGCAGGATCTGGTGAGGATCAGTGATTCGCAGCCCGCGACTGAAGGAGAAAAAGACATTTTAGTAGCTTCCCAAAGGAGCGCAGCGATGCCGTCGAGGGCAAACAGCGTATCTACAAAGGGAATGAAACAGATGGATATTGGCGTATTCTTTGGGTTAAAACCTAAAGCCAAAGTAGAAAAAGAAGCCGTGTTGCCGTTGAAGAGTGCAAACGGACTCGTGGAGCCTGTAGGTAAAAGGCCGGGTCAGACGAAGAGGAAGGCAGGCGGCTCTTTAGGGGAAGCAGAATCTCTGAATGATAACCCTAATCCTGCGGCAAACAGCAACCAGAGAAAGTGGGGGAAGAAATTCAGGCAGAACTCCACTGGAGAGGAAGGAAAAGCAAAGAAAGAATGTCCCTTCTACAAGAAAATACCTGGTAAGAGACGATCTGCCTGGTATATACAGAGATTCTCAAATCAGTAAGCTTGCCATACCTGCTGGGTTTTTTTTCCAGGACACATATATGTTTTACATGTTCCTGACCAGCAAGTACCCATCCCCCCCCCAACAGTATGTGGGATGCATTGGTTATACAGCCTACATACTGCAGGGGGCAGCACTTTACATGTACCCTCAGTATCATTGGAAACTGGTGTTTCCTGGAACAAAACGGCTTATGGGGTCGCAAAGATTCAGCTGGGCTGTGATACCCTGCCGCTGTCTTACAACCTGTTGCCTCCCAAACCCAAAACTTAAGTCTTGCTTGATTTTTCTGAAATGGGTGCAGAGATGATTTTAATGCAATTTAAACTACCATTCAAAAGTTTGGGGTCACTCAGCTGTTTACGTGAGAAACAAGAAATTTGTGGCTGTAACATAATCACAAAAGGGTTTTTTAAATTAACTTTAACTGGAATATTTTATCAGTTATTTCCGGGGATCTTCCATATCTTCCAATACAATTCGTATTAAAGTGGGTGCGGGAGGGCGTTTCTGATTATTGATCTGACATTTGTTTTGAGCGTTAACGGGGTTGATGGGCAAATTTCACTTGTGGTTTCTGGATCTACATTAAAAGGACAATCCAGACATCATATGCTCATTAATCTAGGACCTCTTCTGCATTTGCCCCCCTTCTGCACTCCAGCTATTTTCCGAGCAGGAGGTGTATTGAATGCGTCTCCATGTATTATTTACCATCGGCTCCAGCGGAGGCAACACGTTTGATGCAACACGTGCATTAATATGCGTAGTTACAGGGCAGAAGGTAACCGTGGCCCCAGAGGCTGGGGTTTAGGGATTTTTCGACTCGTTTGGTAACCGCTGAGGGGAGCTGCTGCTGACGCTTTATACAGTCAGTTTCATGGAGTAATGGGCTCCGTCTCTTAAGGGTTTTAAAATTGTTGCAAAACATATCAACTTATTCTGCTTTTCCTCCCTTTCTAGGTACAGGTTTTGCCGTCGATGCTTTCCAGTACGGACAGATTGAAGGCTGCACGGCGTATTTTCTCACTCATTTTCACTCCGACCACTATGGAGGACTTACAAAGAAATTCCGCTTCCCTATATACTGTAGTAAGGTAAGCAGTTGTCAGGGCGGTGGTTGAAATGTTATTTTATCCATACGCTGTTTAAGGAAATGTATAGTTTGAGGGGAAATCCCCACCCTGGTTTTTGTTTTTCTTTCTTTCTTCTAGTATCAGATTTTTTTTGTGCTGTTTTCCATTTTAAAAGCCAATTTTAGTTTTTGCCCCAAAATGTTTTCAGCCATTTGAGTTCTCTCTCTTATCTGAGCCCTGATCTACTAAACGCCCTGACTCCTTATCATACTGCCTGTGGGGAACAATAGAATGGCTCAGTCTTAATTACCCAGCTGGACTCTCTGACTAATAAAAGTCTATGGAGGAACAGACTTCATTAACATCGCCATAAAGCATCAGCTCAGTGTGTTGTTTGAGTCGGGAAAGTCGCCCAAAATATCACATGACTGACAGCGACGGCGCCTCCAGGTCTGCAGATAAAGGGGATTTATTCGAACAAAATGAGATAAAACTGGATTTTTGTCAACGCGGACCTACATTGCCGTACACAGCGCTGGGGTACATGCTTGAGGAGACTTCCCCTTTAAAAAATATATTTGCTTTCAGCGTGCAGATCTGTTACAGTAATAAGGATTAACTCTATTATTCTCACCAACCTTTTACCCTTATTTAGGGGCCGGTAAAAATGCAGTAAAGAGGGCAAAAAGACCTAACAGCGCACCTTGGGATTTCAGGGGACTTTTTATGTTTAATATAAGAGGTCCTTTAAATCATTTACACATTAAATGAAACCTCTAATAAAAGCCTGTCGGTATTACTCTGCCCCTCACGCCAGATCTTTTTCTTCTGCCAGATTACGGGGAATTTGGTGCAGAACAAGCTGCGCGTGGAGAAGGAGTTTATAAATGTCCTGCCCATGAACACGGAGTGCATCGTAGACAACGTCAAAGTGGTTCTGCTGGATGCCAACCAGTACGTCCGTCAATGCATTAAAATCCACGTACGCCGTGGCCGTTACCCAGAGCTGGATAATTGGACTTAATATTCTTGAATTAACTTCCTCCACTTTTATATAACCTTTTGATATATTTTTTTTCTTCAGATTCCATTGCATTGTGACTTTTTCATTCGGTTTGGAGCTTTTAGCCGGTTTTTAACCCTTCTCTTAATCTCCCTTTTCCAGTTGCCCCGGTGCTGTTCTGCTTCTTTTCGTCCTTCCAAACGGGACTGCTGTATTGCACACCGGAGATTTCCGCGCCGATCCTTCCATGGAGGAGTATCCAGCTCTGATTGGTCGGAGGATCTATTCTCTCTATCTGGATACCACGTAAGGCCCTTGTTGCAGTTGGGAATTTAACGTTTTTTTTCTATTTTTTAATTTCATTTAATTTTAATTATTTTATATTGAGTTGTCGTTGGCACTAAAATGCATTGGAGTCCAAGGAAAAGAGACTCCAATGCGCATTTAATATTATATCTATTTATCTAGAATGCTACGTTAAATCTAATGCAAACCTCCTATAGCTGTTTGACTGTTTCTATACTTCTGCAGGTACTGCAGCCCAGAGTACTCCTTCCCGCCACAGCAGGACACCATCCAGTTTGCCGCAAACACTGCGTTCGAAATGGTTACTCTGTATCCGCGCACGCTTATTGTTTGTGGCACTTATTCTGTTGGAAAGGAGAAGGTGTTCCTAGGTAAGGAGCAGAAGTCACCCCAAACTCCAATTAGAGCCAGTGTGTAAAGTGATGAAAGCAGCCGGTTCTGGTATAGAGACCTGCCTTGGTTCATGTCGGTGGCAGTCAGCGGGATTATTGAGTATGTCTTTAATGCATACGATAGCTAATAGGTCCTTTTTTAAACTAAGATGATATCCCCTGGGGACACCAGAGTCTCTAACTTTTCCATCCATGGTCTGTGCCAACATTAACCCATTAATAAAATACCATGCAGATAAGGCTTATGTCTGCCTTTCAGCTCATGCACCCCCCTTCCGGATAATTTGTGGTTTTCCTTTTTGAACGTGTAGCTATCGCCGATGTACTGGGCTGTAAAGTCAGTATGTCTCAGGACAAATACAAGACCATGCTGTGTCTGGAGTCTGAAGACATCCGTTCTCTCGTCACTACGGACTGGCACAGCACCGGACTGCATGTCCTCCCAATGATGCAGGTGAATTTTAAGGTGAGCGCGTGTCCTGTTATAGCAGAAAGCTTTCTACGTCTAAAGAATAGTAGATATGAACTTAACTCCAAGTCTTAAAGAGAATTTTATATCATTTCCATTCTAGTATTAGGTTCGCAGATGTACAAAATGTCATATATTAGAAACCCAGAACTTGCCAGCAGATTGGCCCCATCCGGCCCCCGTCTAGTCGCCCGTTTCTCCTGCTGTAAAGACTCAAACCTTAATCAGTCGTTGGTCTCGTCTTAGATTCAGGAGCCGTATGTCTATCCCATGCATGTTTAATACCCTCACTGTATTACCCTCTACCACTTCTGCTGGGAGGCTGTTCCACTTATCTACCACCCTCTCAGTAAAGTAAAACTTCCTTACTTTCCATATAAGCTTCTTATCCTCTAGTTTTGAGCTTTTGTCAGGGTACGCCTTATTGCAATTATTGGGTTTTTATGGGAAACCAGTGTAACCCAGGGACGTCCTATTGCTGTCTATTTGAGGCTTTCATTTCCTTTGGTGCCTTAAAGCAGATCTGCCGCTTTTTCAATAATCCTGCATTTTACGGTCCGTTTTTGGTGGGTAAAAGAATGCAATATACTGGTACTAGAAACCCACACCCCAGTTTTTTTTTTTTTTTTTTTTCCCTACCTATAAGTCGTGGATCATTTTTGTTTTTTCCTTCAGGGTTTGTACAGTCACCTGAACAAGTTTGCAGGAAAATTTGATCGGGTTTTGGCATTCAAACCCACGGGATGGACGTATTCTGATCAGTGCAGCTCCGTGGAGTATATCAAGCCCGAGACCCGAGGGAAAGTCACTATTTATGGTATGGATATATTATTTGCACCAATAGCAGAAATGTCTGCTTTCTTATATTTAACCAATCCAGCGATGTTTTCTTTGCAATCTTTTAAATTAATATGCTAAAAAAAAATACATTTTGATGTGGAGATAGATTAAGGAATGATGGGACATTGGAGTATATACGGTGTTCCTGATTGTATAGCCAAGCCCGGTACAAACAGAGTAATAAACTGAATCTCATGATAATCCTTTAAAAAGTCTTCTCTCCGTAGCAACCAATCGAACGTCCCTGCCTACCAGGGTGAGAGAAAAGATTAAAAATAAATCAATTTACATTACAAATAATATCACTAGACTGTAAACGTTTTACATTTCACGCCATCTCTTTAAAGAGACATTCCAGCCATCAGATGCACTTTAATGCATGTGTCCCATTCCCAAGGTCCTGCAGAATCCACCCACCTGCCCTCCACCGATTTCCCATGCAGGAGGTGGACGGCCGAACCCTTTCTCCATGCGCTTTATATAATTACCCCCCTCGGCAACATATGTAGAACAATTACATTCTGTGGGGGGGGGGGTTTCCTGACGCGAATTAACACCTTTAAGAAGCCAGTCAGTGGCAAGAATCGCACCATAGCGTGCCCCCCCACTTGTTTCTGAAGCATGAATATTAAAGTCCTTGCAAGTAGTTTAATATGCGTTCGTCTATAGGGGTGCTGTCAGGGCATTAAACTGTCCTTTTAAGACGGCCATGAGCATTTCAGGTGTAGACCGCGGTTTAAAAATAAATGAATTTAAAATCTGGAGTTTTTTTCCATCGTTTGTTGCAAAATGTATTTTTTTCCTTTTTTTGGATCAACGGCAATTAACAGACATGAGAGGCTGAACTTGATGGACGCATGTCTTTTTTTTCAGCCTATGTAACTATGTAAAGAAAATCCCCCTTAATGTTACCTGCTTGTGTATAATATATATTTTTTTCCCCTTTTTTATCCCACCTCCGGTCTCAGGTATTCCTTACAGCGAACACAGCAGCTACTTGGAAATGAAACGCTTTGTTCAGTGGTTAAAGCCTCAGAAAATAATTCCCACGGTTAACGTCGGGAACTGGAAATCCCGCAACACGATGGAGAAGTACTTCAGCGAATGGCTGTCGGAAGCTGCCTGTAAACCGTCGGGTAAGAAGCCCTGAATCTGTGCTGCCCCTCTGTGGCCGGGATAATAACACACGACTATCACGCTATAATGTGACGGCACAAGAATCTGCCGGGGCGAAGCTTTAAACGTCTGCCGACACGGTTTACAGCGACGTTCTCGGTTTCGTTAGCAGAGGGACTTGCACCCCTTCTGTACCGAAACTTTTATAATCGAAGACTTGAAATCCACTTCGGTGCAATAATTTTTATCCAAACTTTGATGGATTGTTTTGTGAAATTATGTGCGGCCTGTATAATGTCTCCATGTGCTCGTCGTTATAAATGTTTTTACAATTCATTGATTTTTTTTAAACTTGTACATTTAAAAAAAAAAAAAACAAATTTCATCTAAAATAAAAATTCTTCAGGGCTGCTCCTTGTAGTCGCTTGCGTTCTGAGTAATTTTCCCCTTTCTTTGTGTTTAATTTTTTTAGGGTTTGTGATGCTGAAAAAGGTCCTTTCTGATTTTCAACGTTACTGTTTAGTCTTTCCTATTTCATAGTGCCTCAAATTCACTCTGCTAGATAAGTGGAGCAGCCTCCCAGCAGAGGTGGTAGAGGGTAATACAGTGAGGGGATTAAACATGCATGGGATAGACATACGGCTCCTGAATCTAAGACGAGACCAACGACTGATTAAGGTTTGAGTCGTTACAGTAGGAGGAATAGATGACTAGACGGGGGCCGGATGGGGCCGATCTGCTGTTAAATCCTTTGTATCAATGCTAGCATAGCGGCCAGTAATGTCACTTTTATGTCTGATGTGTTGCCTAAGCATCATATATTATATCATTCTGTTTTGAGCCAAACTAAACTTTTCACAGCTCCGCAGGACACGAGTTACTGGGATTCGTAACGTTTCCGCCCGCGTAATGTAACATCTTAGACGCGTTTTGGTATTTATCTTGTTTTATTAGGATAAATGACACGCGATTCATCCATAAATATACATTATACAGAATCTGAAATATACATAGTCATTCGTATCTCGCTAAACATATAAAGTGCATTGTAATAAAAATACAGAGAGTGCCCAGAAGCTTACGGCGATTGAATTTAAATTAATTGAAGGGCGGTTATTGGGCAGTCATTTCGCTTTAAATGATTCTTTCGGTAACTTCACGATTTAGATTTTATTGCGAGCGGCGTAAATATATACAGCGCGTTAACCCCCAAAAGTGAAAACATTTAAAAAACTGAGTAAATGGGGATAAAAGCGTAAAAAAACCCTGGATGGGTGATATAGATTCAGCCCTCCTACATACCCCAGTCTTCAGTAGCAGATATACATGTGCAGTTCGGGCAGAACTGCGCATGCACAGGTGTCAGGATGTGTATTAAACTCCATGAAAACCCTCCCGTAACAGAAATATTTTTGGGCAGTAAAAATATGTATCTCTGTAGATCTTTTAAGTGACTTGTAGCCACAAATTGGGTAGCTTTAGGGTTTGTTTTAGGCAAGTGCTTGAAATTATAGAACATGAAATGCTTTTATTTTTTTATTTTTTTTTTATTTTTGTTTTTCTCCCTTCTTGGGTATATAATCGCATTTTATATTCCAAATAAAAACCCAAAATATTGTCTCCCCTGGTACTTGCTTTTAAATTAACGGGGCATCTTGTAATGATCGTTGGTCCTGTGTCCCAAAATCTTTTAGAAGACCCGTCACGAGACTGATTACAGGATTTTCTAGAATAGAACAGTAACCCCCCAAAAATCCCAGCGTTCGAGGAAGCCCCGAAATCCACGAATAAATGATATTACGGATTTAATCCAATGCAATGGCCACAAACTTTAACTTTTTTTATTCCATGTGAATTCCAAAGGAGGGAGAAAATGTTCTACAAGGAACTTTGTTCGGAATGACAAGAAATGTGACATTTGTGCCTTTACATTTTTGGCACAAAAGGAAAAGATTCCACGCCGATAACTAAACATATATAATAAACAACTGTTACAAAACATAGAAACACTTACATCGGGCGTATATATACAACGCATACGTACGTATGTACACAGAAAACAGGGAAACCCTGTACGATACTCGTGTTCCACGTCATAAAGCGCAACACAAAGGCACGGCCATCGTTACGGGGGCCATTGGTGCTTTCGCCAATGGATTAGACCGAACGCTGTCCATCGTCCTCTTAAAAGTCACAATTCTGTATCATTTATACCATTTGAGGTGAGGACATGAATTCATCTTCATTCTGTCTGAAATCAGCTTTGTGACATCATTCTTCACCTATGGTGGGGGGGACATCTCGTCTTCCAGCTGCTTCTTCTGACCATTAATGTTCCTAAAAACTGGAGGTTTTTCTTTACCTTTCATGAACATTTTTTTATGAATTTTTGCATCTGCATCCTTCGGTGTGGAAAACCTCGGCTTTTGGGTTACGGACGACGGTCAGTCTCACCTGTGAACGATGAACGTCTGTGAGCGCGGATAGAGCGAAGGATGTTTACCCCCCTCCAACCAACATTGTCTTATTGATCACGGAGATGATAACCCAAAGAACTTTATGATGTCTTCTAGCGACCAACATTCAGGATCGCTTCAGCTTTCAAGTCATCGAAAAGTTCCTTCTTCAAGAACGGACCTCTGAAGGCCTGAAGGTTTGTATGGGCTTGCTTAACCCCTTAAGGACAATGGGTGGCCCCAAAATCCATTGAAAACAATGCATTTTGAGCTCGTACATGTACGGGCTTTGTCATTAAGGGGTTAATGAATGTTGGTTCGTTAAAAGGTTCCAGAAAGTTCTTTGGCGTAACCAAAAGGTGACTTAGGATTCTTTGTCAGTTTTATTCCATGAAGCCCCTCTTGCCGTCTGTGATATGAAACGTCTGCCCAACATGTAAAGTGCTGAGTAGACCGAAACGTTAGCTTTGGGATCAAACCAATTGTTGGAAATAAATGAAGGTTCAGAACTCACCTGATCCGATAGAGAATTCTCCAGCAATTCCGTATACAAGTCGTTCGTTTTGAGTCTGATGTCGTTAACAGCTTTGATGTGGTCGCCGTGATAAAATCTGCATCCGATTTCTTTGGGGCCGTTCCACTTGGAGACGCTTTACAACGGAAAAAGAACACAAAGGAGTTGTCACAATCTAAACTCAGCAAAGGATCTCTGCTTATCTCCCAAATTCTATCAACTTTCATGGAATCCCAGAACCTGCCAGCAGATCGGCCCCATCCGGCCCCCGTCTAGTCGCCGTTTCTCCTGCTGTAACGACTCAAACCTTAATCAGTCGTTGGTCTCGTCTTAGATTCAGGAGCCGTATGTCTATCCCATGCATGTTTAATCCCCTCACTGTATTACCCTCTACCATCTCTGCTGGGAGGCTGTTCCACTTATCTACCACCCTCTCAGTAAAGTAAAACTTCCCTCCATTCCATCTCAGCCTCCAATGCTTTAGTGTAAGATTTCTCCTCCTTTGAATTGGATTTAAATCTCTCTCTCCCTCCATCATTAGATTCCTCATCTTTCCTGATACTTTTCTGATTTCAAATTCCATTTCGAGATAAATAAAATTCCAAATCAATGAATTCTTACACCGCGGTAACCCATAGATAATCCATACTTACCATAAATATTCCCCGACTTCTAGTACAGTCAGAAAGTTTTTCAAGTGTTCCTTCAGCATGGAAATTTCTACTTCCACCAAATCATCTTGATTTTGCTTCTCGCTGGAAGGAAACATCATATTTATTATTATTACAGAAATCCTCTTTTAAAAATATGATTTTCTCGATTTCGGGTCTAAGGTCTCAGGGGCCCCACAATTCTCTCTTCAGTTTTTTTCTGTTATATTCTGTAGACTGTTTATTAAGCATTTTTATTGATAATTAGAGAAATCTTTAATATATTATTTTTAGTACATTTTAGTGATGATTTATTAGCTGAAAGGAACACTTTTAAGGGGAAACAGTCACTTTTTTTTAAGTTTTATTTTTTAATACAATTTATTTTATATACCTTAAAATTAAGCTATTCGCCCCTCTCGCACCTCTCGTTTTCTAGGAGGTCAGAATGTTTGCTGGGTATGAGGGGATCGCAGGGTTCTACAGCCCTAAAAGCCCCGATAATGTGTATAGAAACAGCAGGGAACGGCTTTATAAATTAAACGGGGTAAATAAACCCCATTATTCTTCTAAATGCCCCACTCAGTGACACAAATACCCAGCGATGGGGCACAAAGTCACATAAAAAGTCCAGGTAAAGCCCCGCCCCCAGCCACACCCACCATTTCCAGCGGATCCGATCTGCCCGCACTTACTATATTAGTCTAATCAGGTAGATTTTGTTCAATTGGCTGCCTACAGATTTGGGGGACTCTTTCTGCTCATTTGGCACAGACGCCTCCTTTGTGTATAAACTAAAACAACAACAACAAAAAAAAAACTTTAAAAAGTAGTTTTTCTATATTCCTAACTTAGGAGAGTTTATGGGGGGGCAGCAAATACATAAAGGGGGGGTTTCTCCAGGACGGGGGGCACCATGCAACCTTAAAGGGACTTCTCATTATCATATTATAGAACGTCGACTTGACAATACAGATTAGAACCTAGAACCTGCCGGCAGGTCGGCCCCCGTCGGCCCCCGTCGGCCCCTTTGTATTCTCCCGTTTTCTCTGCTGTAGAGACTCAAACCTTAATCAGTCGCCTCTACCACCTCTGCTGGGAGGCTGTTCCATTTACATTCAGGAGCCATATGTCTAGCCCTTGCATGTTTAACTCCCCTTACTGTATTAGCCTCTACCACTTCTGCTGGGAGGCTGTTCCATTTACATTTAGAAGCCATATGTCTAGCCCTCGCATGTTTAACTCCCCTCACTGTATTAGCCTCTACCACCTCTGCTGGGAGGCTGTTCCATTTACATTCAGGAGCCATATGTCTGTCCCGCGCATGTTTTAATTCCCTCGCTGGGAATTATTTGACTCTCATATATATATGGGTGCACCGTAGATGATACGCACCTCAGTTTTTCCTCTTCTTCTTCGGTTAAGGAGTCCTTTGCGGGTTCCGCTGATTGGGTGATACCTGCGTTCTTTGAACTGTCTGGATTTTGGATGACCCTGTAAGGAAACGTTGTGCAGAACATGTTATTCCAGAAACCTTGTTTTAAAAACATAAAATCCTAAAAAAAGGAAAGTTCTTTAATTTTTTTGCCATAAGTTTCGGTTCTGCGACTCACGTTGGAATTTTTAGAGCATTTTTTTGCAGGATTATTAGATAAATAATTAACAGGTTTTCCCAAAAGTCCTAAGTATCATTATTTACATTCCGTGATATAGATTTGGTTCTTAAATCATTAATAAGGAGACCCCCAAGGCTTTGAGATCATACGAGGTGATCAGAATAATTTAACCAATTCTCCTTCTTTTAACCTGAAAACGTGAACCTTAAAGAGATCTTAAAGATAACTAATTATTTTTATTAAAATTACCTGTCAAACAATTCATATGATTTTAACCCTTTGCGTGGTAGTGATGGGGGTCCCCTTGGGAGGCCGGAATTTAGAGACCTTTAAATAAATAAATAAATAAATAAACCTATATTTTTTTCAATGATAGTTTAAGGCAAAGTTACCAGCAAATTACATGATATAATGGTAAAAAAAATGTCACTATTGTACAGCGCTGTGGAATACGATGGTGCTATATAAATCCATATTAAATAATAATTTTATATATAACATGTTTAACATAACAAGGGCTTAAGTGTTATAATTACAGAAACGATATATATTCTGGCTTAGGGTGTTGAGAGTCCACAAAGGCTCATCAGCCTCTTTTCTAAAGTGAAAATGAAGTTAAAAAAAGTGCAAAGTTAGCATAAAATCACATGATATAATGGTAAAAAAGATTTCACTATTGTACAGCGCTATGGAATATGACGGCGCTATATAAACCAATAAATAATAATAATAATTTCAGTATATATAACAGTCTATAAATGACATTTTGGCAACTGCTGACAATAGGAGGCGATAGTGCTTTCTCAGGCCAGTTTGCTTCTACAGAGCTGGCATTCTAGGGGTTAAAGCATGAGACTGATTTACCCCACTTCTGATGGAAGGCTGTTCCATTGATCTACCACAATCTAAAACATTTTTATTAAAAGTTTCCTGCTTTGAGAAGATAAAATGTCTCTCTTTCAGTATTACGATAATGAACATTAATAAGAAAATGTTAGATTTCTTACACAGATTTCATGTCGACGTAGACATTGTCTTCAATTTCGGAATCGTCGGCTCCATCGCTTTGGCACCCGGACTCCGGAGAGGCATCTCGGCGCTGATAACAATAATACTAATATTAATAATGAATTAACATAGAACTCGCCGGCAGATCGGCCCCCATTCGGCCCGTCTAGTCTGCCCGTTTCTCCTGCTGTGAAGACTTTCAGCCATATGCCTATCCCATGCATACCACAAGTTTAAATTCCATCACTGTATTAGCCACTACCACTTCCGCTGGGAGAATGTGCCACTTATCTACTACCCTCTTTAGTGAATTAAAATTATGAATTGAGATTCTACTGTGAAGCCTTTATTAGAATACAAGAGTGAGATTACTCTGTGTGTTCCACAGAAAGAATAGTGGAGAGTGAGAGAAATAATGCACAGTGGAGGGGTCTGAATAGCAGAAGGTTGAGAGTGAGGGAGAAAAGCAGAGGAGGGACCAGGATGGTGGAGAGTGAGAGAGAAGAACAGAGGAGAAATCAGGATGATGGAGAGTGAGAGAGAAGAACAGAGGAGAAATCAGGATGATGGAGAGTGAGAGAGAAGAACAGAGGAGGGATCAGGATAGTGGAGAGTGAGAGAGAAGAACAGAGGAGGGATCAGGATGGTGGAGAGTCAGAGAGAAGAACAGAGGAGGGATCAGGATGGTGGAGAGAGAGAGAAGAACAGAGGAGGGATCAGGATGATGGAGAGTGAGAGAGAAGAACAGAGGAGGGATCAGGATGGTGGAGAGTGAGAGAGAAGAACAGAGGAGGGATCAGGATGGTGGAGAGTCAGAGAGAAGAACAGAGGAGGGATCAGGATGGTGGAGAGGAACTTGGCTTAACATTGAGGGGGAGAGAACCCAATAACCCGGCGCCGTACTGCGGGGGGGGGAAACGGGAGAGAGAAGAATTCAGAGACCCCCCATGTTCTGGAGACATTGTACCTGAAACAGTCTGCGCGGAACGTCGTATTTATTCTCTTCGGATTCCGTCTCGCTTACGTTATCTGCCTCGGGAATCGTTTCCTCAAAAGATTGGCTACTGTGACCTCTGCGCGTCTGCTGGAACCCAAGGAAGAGATATAAAGGGGTTAACTCCACAGTCTGGGGTGACACGGGCAAAAACGTCAACTACGGGACATCTACCAGTTAAATAAACATTCTAAAAATAAAGAAAACATTCTATATTCTGGAGTCTGTCAGAATGAGGGAACTTTGTATCTGGATTTTATAAAATCTTCTGTGCCGGGTCACCCCGGTGTCCCCAAAAAGTTAATCAAATATTGAAAGTAACCTGGATTTCTGTATTAGCCTCTACCATCTCTGCCGGGAGGCTGTTCCATTCATCTACCACCCTCGCAGGGAAGTAAGACGGTGGGAGATGGTATAACCAAAGAGCTTCTATAATTTCAGCTCAGAGGGTGTCCTGCTGAACTGACCATAAACTCGCCCAGATTTACAGGCCCTTAATGCCAACCTACGCAGGGCATATCCGCTTACCTGCAGAGGCGGGGGTCTGGCTGAACACTTTGTATTGAGCTTCACTGGTTGGGGGTGGTCAGGCAGTGGAATGGTACTTCGGTCTGTGCACTCGATCTGTACATCAACACAGAGCGCCCCCGAGAGGTCACAAAGAGATCTTTCACAAACAGCAGTTCATGCAGGGACTGGCATGTAAAAAAAAGGACTACAGAGCCAGCATTATCCGATTAATGTCCTGTCCTGGCGCTCTTTCTCGACTCCCCCCACCCCCCACCCCTTACAAAGGCTGCCTGAACCAATCAGCAACAATCAGCAGCTTAATAGAGGAGAGATAACTTAATGGGGAGGAATAATCCTGCAGGAAGTTAAGATGGCCGCTTCCATGGGAAATACATAAGGGGGGTTCTAATATATATCCATTGTTTTTGATTTTAGATCCCCTTTAATGGTATCCATTATTTTCTTTTCTTAATAAAGCCGTGGAAGTGTCAGGCGAGTGGAGAGCACGCGAGGCTTCCCCTCGTTTAGAAGACGCGGAATGTGATCGAAGAGCCGGGATAGGCCGCCTCACCTTTTGTTGCTGACTTGCTGTTGGCGACGGTTTACAGATCACACCTGGGTCTGTGTGAGATCTCTCCCTCTCGTTTGCCTGTAAAAAAAAAGCAGTGCGGCATTCATCAGGACCCATTGTACAGCGCCACGGAGTATGATGGCGCTATATAAATCAATAAATGATATTAATAATAATGATTTATGGAAGGTGAGAATCATAAAAACAGGGATCAGTTTCTCTCTAGAACCTGCCGGCAGATTGGCCCCTGGCGGCCCCCGTCTAGTCGCCCGTTTCTCCTGCTGTAAAGACTCAAACCTTAATCAGTCGTTGGTCTCGTCTTAGATTCAGGAGCCGTATGTCTATCCCATGCACGTTTAATACCCTCACTGTATTACCCTCTACCACCTCTGCTGGGAGGCAGCTCCACTTATCTACTACCCTACCTATATTAAGGAGCCATATGTCTATCCTTTGCATGTTTAAATACCCTCACTGTATTACCGTTCTTCTGACCCTCTAGTGTTAGATTCTGGCCTCTTGTTGGGGGCAGACATTATCTGATATGGTTCTTTTTGGCGTGTCCCGTGATAATTCATCTTATAATATATACTGTATGTCGTTTCACTTACTTCAGCCAATTGATTTCCACTTTTTGGATAGTTTTCAGGATATGATTTGGGTCGATCATCCTGACAATAAAACAAAAAAAGTAACAAAATAAAACAAAAAAGTAATAAAACTGCTGTAATACATCACTGTATACAGTAATATAACCCCCAGCGCTGTATACAGTAATATAACCCCCAGCGCTGTATACAGTAATATAACCCCCCAGCGCTGTATACAGTAATATAACCCCCAGCTCTGTATACAGTAATATAACCCCCAGCGCTGTATACAGTAATATAACCCCCAGCGCTGTATACAGTAATATAACCCCCAGCGCTGTATACAGTAATATAACCCCCCAGCGCTGTATACAGTAATATAACCCCCAGCGCTGTATACAGTAATATAACCCCCAGTGCTGTATACAGTAATATAACCCCCCAGCGCTGTATACAGTAATATAACCCCCCAGTGCTGTATACAGTAATATAACCCCCAGCGCTGTATACAGTAATATAACCCCCAGCGCTGTATACAGTAATATAACCCCCAGCACTGTATACAGTAATATAACCCCCCAGCGCTGTATACAGTAATATAACCCCAGTGCTGTATACAGTAATATAACCCCCAGCACTGTATACAGTAATATAACCCCCCCAGCACTGTATACAATAATATAACCCCTCAGCGCTGTATACAGTAATATAACCCCCAGCGCTGTATACAGTAATATAACCCCCAGCGCTGTATACAGTAATATAACCCCCAGCGCTGTATACAGTAATATAACCCCCAGTGCTGTATACAGTAATATAACCCCCCAGCGCTGTATACAGTAATATAACCCCCCAGTGCTGTATACAGTAATATAACCCCCAGCGCTGTATACAGTAATATAACCCCCAGCGCTGTATACAGTAATATAACCCCCAGCACTGTATACAGTAATATAACCCCCCAGCGCTGTATACAGTAATATAACCCCAGTGCTGTATACAGTAATATAACCCCCAGCACTGTATACAGTAATATAACCCCCCCAGCACTGTATACAATAATATAACCCCTCAGCGCTGTATACAGTAATATAACCCCCAGCGCTGTATACAGTAATATAACCCCCAGCGCTGTATACAGTAATATAACCCCCAGCGCTGTATACAGTAATATAACCCCCAGCGCTGTATACAGTAATATAACCCCAGCCTTTATTTGATTGGATCTGAGAAGCCTCCAAGGTGCCAAAAAAAAAAAATCGGTACCCGATCTCACTCTTAAAAACCCCTCAGTTTTACCCCCTTTCACATTTTCATACAAGGCTGAATTCGATTGGTTGTCTCCTTACGTTTAATGTTTCAGACGAGGCGCTGGGAGGCTTTGGGTGTAAAATCTTTGGTCCGCTTATATCCTATAAACAAAAAAAAAGGATGAATTTTATGCCGAGGGAAACCTCTGAACGCCACGGTGGAGGATTAAAGAAAACAGCCTGTAACTGGCGTATTATACGCTGCTTCCTCAGGATTCTGGCGCATTGTTAGAGATAAATCATATATTTCATATAATTTAATGAGACCCCCGCGGCATAACACACGATAAAGGGCCTTGTGCAATATTCCCCCATATCATGCGTTAACCCATTTTATTATAACTCTTACCATGCTTGTGTTCTCTTTGATCCATGCGTTTGTGAGGCACTCGTACCAATCATCAAGTTCTTCCCTGCAAAATTAAAAAGAGGAAAACATTTTTTAAGCTTTCGAGGCCTCAGAGGTCTCTTCTTTAGATGGAATAGAAATAGAGACCTCTGAGGTCCCAGAATTCGAATTGTTTGGGTGCTGTTTCTACAATATTTGTATTTATTATATTATGCTATAATTAAAATTAATATCAAGATTTTAATGTATTTTGTACTTTCCAAAAAAAAACCAAAATCTTGTGTAATGTGAATTTTTTTGTCTATGTCAGCTCAAAAAATAGGTATCAATTTTGACACCGTTTTTTTCTGGGCTAATATAACTATCCATTTTTTGGAGATAAATCCTTAAAACTTCCCCGATTTCCCTTTTTATCATTAATTTTACATACTTATATTTTTTTAAAAATAAATCCAGAAATGAAATCCACTTTTATATTTTGTTTATTGAGACATTTTATGCAAATTCCTCTCCGTTTCCCATGATCCCTCAGTGCAGGCGGCATTGGAATCCTCCCGCCAGCCTGAGCAGGAAGTTGTAAGCCGCTTCCTGTTCTCTCCCTACATCAGCCTGAGCGGGAAGTTGTAAGTCGCTTCCTGTTCTCTCCCTCCATCAGCCCGAGCAGGAAGTTGTAAGTCGCTTCCTGTTCCCTCCCTACATCAGCCTGAGCAGGAAGTTGGAAGCCACTTCCGGTTCTCTCCCGTCAGCCTGAGCAGGAAGTTGGAAGCCCCTTCCTGTTCTCTTCGTACATCAGCCTGAGCAGGAAGTTGGAAGCCACTTCCTGTTCTCTCCCGTCAGCCCGAGCAGGAAGTTGTAAGCTATTTACATAAATTCCGTTATTTCAAACATATTTGTGAACTCACTCTATCTCATCGCAGAGGTAAAAGTCCCGATCCTCGGTTTTGACGTGGATTACTTTGTGATGAGAAATATTAAAACTTCTCAAGATGGCCGACACGTTCTCCGAATTGTATTCCTTCTTAATGCTTTTGATACTGAGAGAGAAAAGAAATAAATAAAACTGTCTGGTTTGATAAAAGTGATAAATGAATAGAAAATCAACTAAAAATCTGCTGTTCTACCCCAGAATGGATTGTGAGCTCTCAATGTTTTGGAAACATAAAAATGCTTCTTTGATGAGGTACATACTTGCGGATTTTAATGGTGCCTTTCATTTTTTCTGACACGCCGTCGGGCTCGTAGTAGGAGAGGATGAACTTATTATCCCTAGTTTGAAAAAGTTTAAAGAGACGCACTTTCCACGAAGACTAAAAAGAAAAACAGATAGAAAAAAAGGAATTTAGGTTAAATATACATTTTTTTAAAGCATTTAAAGCTTGTGCTTTTTTGTCAATTCGTATAAAAGTTTTGGAGGTATTTTGTTGATAAATAAGAGACTGTTTTACCCCAGGAGAGCTGAGATCGGTGGCAGCCTGTGGCAGAGCCAGCATTTTTAATCAATTTCCTTTTCTAAAGTTCTCCCCTCCCCCATCATTACAAATTCTGCCAGAACCAATCAGCAGCAATCAGCAACTTAACAAGGGAGTGATAACGTCGTGGGGAGGAATAATCCTGCAGATCCCGGGGACGGCTGCTCCCGTGGTATAGAAATATTTTTACAAAAAACAATAAAAAATGTTTAATAATATTGTCTCAGATTCAGAATATCAGGTGACTGATAATTTACGACGTAAATAATTTCATTCAATTACCCGATTGTTAAAGATGTAGGACGGAGGAGACTTAATCAGGGATCCCCTCTTAATTTCATTTGCATCTGAAAATGGGGGAAAAAATACACATTTTTAATAAGTGGAGAAAAAAGTGTTTAAAACCTTTACTAAAATATACTATTTGTTAAAAGCGGATATAAATACATATGTTAGGTAACTGAAAATGTAAAACATATTTATAGATTTGGATATATATCTCTATGCACTATCTACTTCCTGCTGGCCTAAAACTACTTATGTTTTTACAATACTGAGAGGGGGGTGGATAAGTGGAACAGCCTCCCAGCAGAAGTGGTAGAGGGTAATATTAATGAATTCTATTAATTAAGTTTTAATGAGCCAAAGCTGAATAAATCCGCACCTGAGAGGGAATTCCGTTTCTTTACAAACATTTTCCTGCCGAGCGGCTTCTGCGGAATGAGAAATACAAACGATTATTATATCGCGCGGTGATGCGTTATGTTTATTACAAGATATTTAGGCGCATTCCCTGCTGTTTAAAAAACCTTCTATTGGCGGATTAGTAATGTTATCCATTTGAGTTACGCTATGATGTCATACCAGGAAACAAAGTTGCAAGTTAAAAATAAGACAAAACAGGAATATTCCAAATGTCTGTAAATAAAAGAAACCCGACATTCTTTCCTCTGCATACGAGATACAGGCAGAGAAAGGGTTAATTCAAGGGTTTTCCGTAAAGACAGTAAATGGTTAATATTTGAGGGCAGAAATCTTATGTGAGATTATAAGGAGACCTTTGGAAGAGAACGATTCCGTGTCAGAGTATTTATTAACCGCGATTTATTGTCTCGATGCACAGATGTCTCTTTCATTAGAAGTTTTCTCCTGACTTTCCGGAATGCCGCCTAACGAGTTTCTTTCTCGAAGTGTTTTAGGCGAAGATAATTGAGTTTTGTGATTTTTGGTCATTTAGGTAATTTATGTCATTTGTGCGTTAAGAGCTTGCCCCGGGTTCACATATTTACCTGACGCGTTGGGGAATAAAATGAAAAGATGGGGTTCGAGTCATTGGGGTGAATTTACTAAACCGCACTGATTTCACTGGAAGGAATCTCTTTATAGTATCAGAGAATTGCTATATTTACCTCTAAAAAGATAAATAATAATAAAAATAAGAAGATTTCAGTCTATGAATCAAAAAAAACAAAAAACCCAGAACCTGCCGGCAGATCGGCCCCCATTCGGCCCCCGAGTCGTTGGTCTCGTCTTAGATTCAAGAGCCGTATGTCTATCCCATGCATGTTTAATACCCTCACTGTATTACCCTCTACCACCTCTGCTGGGTGTCTGTTCCACTTATCTAATGTTCATCCATCTAAGCCTCTGACCCTCTAGTGTTAGATTTATTTTTGGTGTTAGTGTAATGTCGGAAATAAGCTTCCCTCCTGTACTTTGTTAAATCCCTTTATGTATTTTAATGCCCTCTCTCTCGGACATACTGAGACCCCTCGTCTTTCCCGATTATTTTTTTCCCATTTTAGTCGCCTCCTCTGCACTCTCTCCTGAACTCTAAAACTCTAGGTGCGGTCTGATCAGATCGGTAAACTTGTTACGTTATTATTATTTATTTACAATCATTTGCATCTTTCCTATCAAAGATAAACTGCTTTCTCCAAACAATCTGCCTCTGAAATGGAAGAATTCATAGAAATAATTAAATATAAAACAATAACTGAAAAAAAACATTGCTTCAAAACTCCAAAATGCATCGAAACTGCATCCAGCAGCCGCTGCTTCTCTGCACTGTATCCACTACCTCTAAAGGGGACGCATGCGAAAAAAATCACTGCCAGCCTCAATAATACAACAGCGCGATCACAACTACACAACCAACATACAATAATATTAACAATAATAACCATAATAATAATAATAATTACTATCAATAATAATAACAGTAATAATAATAATTATTATTATCATAACAACAAAAACAATAATAACAACAACAGGAATACTATATATAACAATAAGAATATTATTAATAAGAATAATAATAACAACAGTATAACAAAAAAAAATAAAAAAAAAATAATAATAATAATAATATATATATAAGAACAATAATATTAAATTATAAGAAGAAAAGATCCGCTACATTGTATTATTGTAAAAAACACCATCTGTTGCACATTCTCCAATAATTTGGCTGAATTATTTTATTTCTTCTTTTTTATTAACCCTTTGGTGCTTTTGATCCATGCATTGTGCTGCACACCTTTTGATTTTCAGACTGCTTGCGATTGGCGAGGGACCCGCCGTCATAAAATGTCTTTTTTTTTGTATTATTTTTTTAGTTACTCACCAGTAAATGGCCGTTTTGTAACGCGCTCCGAGAGGCTGCTGGCGGCTCGAAGTCCCGTGCGGAATACACGCTGAGCGTGCGCCGGCTGCTTATTTGTAGCGAGCGCCTCGTGAAATCTGATCTTTCAGGAATTTCCCTGCGCTGCGCACCTTTCACGGCCAGGGGAATTTTGTGCAGGTAGCGGGCAGAAGGGGAAAAACCTTTGGAGACAAAACAGAACGGGTCTAAAATGTTGTTTTTGGAAGAATCTCAAAATCTGCTCCGGTTTCTTCCACCTGCCGTAGCTCGCTGTTTACTGACACAAACTTAACCCTTTCAGTTTCGAGTGTTACAAATCGTTTTATTCGTTTTTTGTGTCTTTGGCATAAATGATGCAGCATAGAAGCGTGCCCGGTGAGTAACCTTTTGCCAGTTTTATTAGCATTTCTTTGTTTTTTTTTGTAACCCTTCTATGGTTTCAACGATGTGGATATCGCAGAGTATTTTTGTGTTCTGCTGAGGGCCGGACTGACGACGACCGAGTGACCCTGTCGCTTTAAGGCCGACTGCCGCCTGTTGATGGAAGGGCAGCCGGCGGCTGGATTGCCTGCGGACCCACGCCTCGCGTTTATGCTCATGGCGACCGGGCATATCCTTACTCCCACCGGAGTGGCAGATCGTGTATGTGGGGCTGCCGCCCAGCGGCCCACCAGGTGTTTGCCTGGACTGGTTCTTTTGGCTTTCTACAAAGCCTATTCCAGCATTTTTTGGGGTAGAATCGGGAGTATTGCTAACACAGTCCTGTGCGTGCCCGATGTTTGATTTGCCAACAAACTACGGGGTCATTGAGCCGATGCTCAAAGCCCCCCTGAACCAGATCTAAGAGTCATTCAACGTAAAACCGCAACTTCTTTATTAATAACCCATGTTTGATACAAAAAGTTTGGCGTTTTCTGCTTACCAACTAATAATTCATATTATTGTCTTGTGGGCAAAGATTACATTGTAACGAGAATTGATCGGTAACGACGCTGACCAAGAGATGGAGGGGTTCTGACCGCCGAAGTCTTCAGTTATTGCAGCAGAGGAGCTCTAATAACCGGCACCAAGTTTTTCTTGGCAAAGTCTCCACTTGCAGATAAACGTTTGGCTGAGAAAACCTCCTAAGGCCATTTCCAGCTCGGCCTCCCGGAGTTTATTTGCGGTTTCAACCTGCGCAACAATAACCCACGTTCCTGTTCCCAACAACCCCCCGCGAGATCCAAAATAAAACAAATATATAATATATATAATATAAAAAATATCTCCTCCACCCTGTAGAATCCTGTCTATAGAGCTAATTAAATTCCTCGTTAATTCCGCAAAGTTAATTAAATTCCTCAATTTCACATCAATAACGAGATGATTCGACTTCGAGGGACGGGAGGAATAATAGATTAGAGAAACCTTTTTATTTTATTGACACTCAGACCTTGGACGGCTTCCAGTCTTTGTTTTTGGGTTATTATGGAAGAGAAATAACCGCTCGTAACAATCAGAGAAGATTCATTGGAGGCATTTTAATAGATTATGAGTTCGATTAAAAACACGTTTTAACGTTTATTTTCATATCTCTTATCTTCTCGTTTGATAATAAAGATAAGGATTTCGAATCGATGATCCTGTGAAAGGCTGAGGCGGCTGAGATTTCTTTTCGCTTTCTTAACGAGGAAATCCTTCCAGGAAAACAAAAAGTAAAAAGTATCCGTTCAGCTTTACCGACTTATATAACGTTTGGGCTCCATTCCTGCTGAATTTGCTGAATGCTTTATCATTGCTCATGGAGTCCGGAGAGGTTTATTCACATAGGTGGGAGTTTGCTGGTGACTTTAATATTGTGACCCCCGGACTTCAGAGCGTAATATAACAGAGTAACCCCAGGAACCGCTCCTGCAGGAAAGGCTGGGCCGCCCCTGTATAATGTATAGATAAATCAGTGACCGGCCCCCTGTATAACGTATAGATAAATCAGTGACCGGCCCCCTGTATAATGTATCGATAAATCAGTGACCGGCCCCCTGTATAATGTATAGTTATATTAGTGACCGGCCCCTGTATAATGTATAGATAAATCAGCGAGCCGGCCCCTGTATAATGTATAGATAAATCAGTGACCGGCCCCCTGTATAATGTATAGTTATATTAGTGACCGGCCCCTGTATAATGTATAGATAAATCAGCGAGCCGGCCCCTGTATAATGTATAGATAAATCAGTGACCGGCCCCTGTATAATGTATAGATAAATCAGTGACCGGCCCCTGTATAATGTATAGATAAATCAGTGACCGGCCCCTGTATAATGTATAGATAAATCAGTGACCGGCCCCTGTATAATGTATAGATAAATCAGTGACCGGCCCCCTGTGTAATGTATAAATAAATCAGTGACCGGCCCCTGTATAATGTATAGATAAATCAGTGACCGGCCCCTGTATAATGTATAGATAAATCAGTGACCGGCCCCCTGTATAATGTATAGATAAATCAGTGACCGGACCTTGTATAATGTATAGATAAATCAGTGACCGGCCCCCTGTATAATGTATAGATAAATCAGTGACCGGCCCCCTGTATAATGTATAGATAAATCAGTGACCGGCCCCCTGTATAATGTATAGATAAATCAGTGACCGGCCCCCTGTATAATGTATAGATAAATCAGTGACCTGCCCCCTGTGTAATGTATAGATAAATCAGTGACCGGCCCCCTGTGTAATGTATAAATAAATCAGTGACCGGCCCCTGTATAATGTATAGATAAATCAGTGACCGGCCCCTGTATAATGTATAGATAAATCAGTGACCGCCCCCCTGTATAATGTATAGATAAATCAGTGACCGGACCTTGTATAATGTATAGATAAATCAGTGACCGGCCCCTGTATAATGTATAGATAAATCAGTGACCGGCCCCCTGTATAATGTATAGATAAATCAGTGACCGGCCCCCTGTATAATGTATAGATAAATCAGTGACCGGCCCCTATATAATGTATAGATAAATCAGTGACCGGCCCCCTGTATAATGTATAGATAAATCAGTGACCGGCCCCTGTATAATGTATAGATAAATCAGTGACCGGCCCCCTGTATAATGTATAGATAAATCAGTGACCGGACCTTATATAATGTATAGATAAATCAGTGACCGGCCCCCTGTATAATGTATAGATAAATCAGTGACCGGCCCCTGTATAATGTATAGATAAATCAGTGACCGGCCCCCTGTATAATGTATAGATAAATCAGTGACCGGCCCCCTGTATAATGTATAGATAAATCAGTGACCGGCCCCCTGTATAATGTATAGATAAATCAGTGACCGGCCCCTATATAATGTATAGATAAATCAGTGACCGGTCCCTGTATAATGTATAGATAAATCAGTGACCGGCCCCTATATAATGTATAGATAAATCAGTGACCGGCCCCCTGTATAATGTATAGATAAATCAGTGACCGGCCCCTATATAATGTATAGTTATTGTGAGGATATTTTTCCAGCCTTATGTAATTTACAGTAAAATCTCAATTATGTAACAATACATCATACAGGGCCCCTCTCACTGATATATATATATATATGCTATAGAGGGCCAGCTCATCCCTTGTAGTAAAGTAATAAACGCGCGGCTGGTTTCGCGTTATTGACGGCTCTCTTTTCTGTAGCTCTCTGCCGAGCCGCGATATCACTTTTCAGAGATTAGTTTAAAAAATGACGTCAGGAAGATTTTCTTTCGGTTTTTCCTGGTTGGTAACCTATTTTTTTGGTTCTTCTTGTTGTCCGTCTGTAAATCGTTGAATCTCTGAGTTTATTTACTAAATATTTTCAGCTTGACTGACTGAGCAGTGTCGGCCTCGGAGGGGCCTGCGGGGTCAGCCCCGTATGATGTATAGTTAATAGAACCAGACTTCTGTGAAGGCCCCTCGCAGGTTAAGTTGCGCCGCTGTAAATATCCTGTTTGTGAATAAAGCTTTATTTGCACGTGCGATGTACAGAGATTTCCATACAGAGCGGCAGGGAACCCATCTCCTGAGGATAAAAGAGTGTTGGTGAAGCCATGCCGGTGCTTCTGCTTCCCACATTATGGGCAGGTAAACATCTTATTGTTTCTGTCATTAGTCATTGTGTGACTTTAACCCCTTCCTACATACAAGGACCGGCAAGACTACCCTTCATTTCCCGTAGAGTGAGGAGTAGAAGCTTGTAGTAGCCTTTAAGTTTTATACCCGCCAGACCAGCACCTAAAATATTTTTTTAAAGGAGACGACTCAAAAGTAATAACCCCCAGCGCTGTATACAGTAATATAACCCCCCAGCGCTGTATACAGTAATATAACCCCCCAGCGCTGTATACAGTAATATAACCCCCAGCGCTGTATACAGTAATATAACCCCCAGCGCTGTATACAGTAATATAACCCCCAGCGCTGTATACAGTAATATAACCCCCAGCCCTGTATACAGTAATATAACCCCCAGCACTGTATACAGTAATATAACCCCCAGTGCTGTATACAGTAATATAACCCCCAGCGCTGTATACAGTAATATAACCCCCCTCAGCGCTGTGTACAGTAATATAACCCCCAGCGCTGTATACAGTAATATAACCCCCCCACCGCTGTATACAGTAATATAACCCCCAGCACTGTATACAGTAATATAACCCCCACCACTGTATACAGTAATATAACCCCCCAGCGCTGTATACAGTAATATAACCCCCCGCGCTGTATACAGTAATATAACCCCCCCGCACTGTACACAGTGATATAACCCCAGCGCTGTATACAGTAATATAACCCCCAGCCCTGTATACAGTAATATAACCCCCAGCACTGTATACAGTAATATAACCCCCAGCGCTGTATACAGTAATATAACCCCCAGCGCTGTATACAGTAATATAACCCCCAGCCCTGTATACAGTAATATAACCCCCAGCACTGTATACAGTAATATAACCCCCAGTGCTGTATACAGTAATATAACCCCCAGCGCTGTATACAGTAATATAACCCCCCTCAGCGCTGTGTACAGTAATATAACCCCCAGCGCTGTATACAGTAATATAACCCCCCACCGCTGTATACAGTAATATAACCCCCAGCACTGTATACAGTAATATAACCCCCACCACTGTATACAGTAATATAACCCCCCAGCGCTGTATACAGTAATATAACCCCCCGCGCTGTATACAGTAATATAACCCCCCCGCACTGTACACAGTGATATAACCCCAGCGCTGTATACAGTAATATAACCCCCAGCGCTGTATACAGTAATATAACCCCCCCAGCGCTGTATACAGTAATATAACCCCCAGCGCTGTATACAGTAATATAACCCCCCAGCGCTGTATACAGTAATATAACCCCCTGCACTGTATACAGTAATAAAACCCCCAGCGCTGTATACAGTAATATAACCCCCAGCGCTGTGTACAGTAATATAACCCTCAGTGCTGTATACAGTAATATAACCCCCCAGCGCTGTATACAGTAATATAACCCCCAGCACTGTATACAGTAATATAACCCCCAGCGCTGTATACAGTAATATAACCCCCAGCACTGTATACAGTAATATAACCCCCAGCACTGTATACAGTAATATAACCCCCAGCGCTGTATACAGTAATATAACCCCCCAGCGCTGTATACAGTAATATAACCCCCAGCGCTGTATACAGTAATATAACCCCCAGCGCTGTATACAGTAATATAACCCCCAGCGCTGTATACAGTAATATAACCCCCCAGCGCTGTATACAGTAATATAACCCCCAGCGCTGTATACAGTAATATAACCCCCAGCGCTATATACAGTAATATAACCCCCAGTGTTGTATACAGTAATATATCCCCCCCAGCGCTGTATACAGTAATATAACCCCCAGTGCTGTATACAGTAATATAACCCCCAGCTCTGTATACAGTAATATAACCCCCAGCGCTGTATACAGTAATAACCCCCAGCACTGTATACAGTAATATAACCCCCAGCACTGTATACAGTAATATAACCCCCCAGCGCTGTATACAGTAATATAACCCCCCGCGCTGTATACAGTAATATAACCCCCCCCGCACTGTATACAGTGATATAACCCCAGCGCTGTATACAGTAATATAACCCCCAGCGCTGTATACAGTAATATAACCCCCAGCGCTGTATACAGTAATATAACCCCCCAGCGCTGTATACAGTAATATAACCCCCAGCACTGTATACAGTAATATAACCCCCAGCGCTGTATACAGTAATATACCCCCAGCACTGTATACAGTAATATATCCCCCCCAGCGCTGTATACAGTAATATAACCCCCAGCGCTGTATACAGTAATATAACCCCAGCACTGTATACAGTAATATAACCCCCAGCGCTGTATACAGTAATATAACCCCCAGCACTGTATACAGTAATATATCCCCCCCAGCGCTGTATACAGTAATATAACCCCCAGCGCTGTATACAGTAATATAACCCCCAGCACTGTATACAGTAATATAACCTCCAGCGCTGTATACAGTAATATAACCCCCAGCGTTGTATACAGTAATATATCCCCCCCAGCGCTGTATACAGTAATATAACCCCCAGCGCTGTATACAGTAATATAACCCCCCAGCGCTGTATACAGTAATATAACCCCCAGCGCTGTATACAGTAATATAACCCCCAGCGCTGTATACAGTAATATAACCCCCAGTGCTGTATACAGTAATATAACCCCCAGCGCTGTATACAGTAATATAACCCCCAGCGCTGTATACAGTAATATAACCCCCAGCGCTGTATACAGTAATATAACCCCCAGCGCTGTATACAGTAATATAACCCCCAGCGCTGTATACAGTAATATAACCTCCAGCACTGTATACAGTAATATAACCCCCAGCGCTGTATACAGTAATATAACCCCCCAGCGCTGTATACAGTAATATAACCCCCCAGCGCTGTATACAGTAATATAACCCCCCGCGCTGTATACAGTAATATAACCTCCAGCACTGTATACAGTAATATAACCCCCAGCGCTGTATACAGTAATATAACCCCCCAGCGCTGTATACAGTAATATAACCCCCAGCGCTGTATACAGTAATATAACCCCCCAGCGCTGTATACAGTAATATAACCTCCAGCACTGTATATAGTAATAACTGCCCCCCGTGCTGTATACAGTAATATAACCCCCAGCGCTGTATACAGTAATATAACCCCCAGCGCTGTATACAGTAATATAACCCCCAGCGCTGTATACAGTAATATAACCCCCAGCGCTGTATATAGTAATATAACCCCCAGCACTGTATACAGTAATATAACCCCCAGTGCTGTATACAGTAATATAACCCCCCAGCGCTGTATACAGTAATATAACCCCCAGTGCTGTATACAGTAATATAACCCCCCAGCGCTGTATACAGTAATATAACCCCCAGCACTGTATACAGTAATATAACCCCCCAGCGCTGTATATAGTAATATAACCCCCCAGCGCTGTATATAGTAATATAACCCCCAGCGCTGTATACAGTAATATAACCCCCCCAGTGCTGTATACAGTAATATAACCCCCAGCGCTGTATACAGTAATATAACCCCCAGCGCTGTATACAGTAATATAACCCCCAGCGCTGTATACAGTAATATAACCCCCAGCGCTGTATATAGTAATATAACCCCCAGCGCTGTATACAGTAATATAACCCCCCAGCGCTGTATACAGTAATATAACCCCCAGCACTGTATACAGTAATATACCCCCAGCTCTGTATACAGTAATATAACCCCTCGCGCTGTATACAGTAATATAACCCCTCGCGCTGTATATAGTAATATAACCCCCAGCGCTGTATATAGTAATATAACCCCCAGCGCTGTATATAGTAATACCCTCCTACCCAAAAAAGCACCCAATATTTTTGAAAACTGAGTTATTTTTAAGAAATGAAAATTTGCTGGGAGATCCCCTTTAAGAAACAGAAGCCAAGAATATCTTTTTATGCTGTTTAATGAGTGAGTGAGTAAGTGAGTGAGTGAGTGAGAGTTGCTGACGTTAAATGAGGTGACTCACATGCAATAAATCTCTGCGGAGTGACCTTTGCTTCCTGAGTGAAAATGCAACTTTCTCTGGATAAAGACTTCGTTAGACATTCGCTTACTTGGAAAGTTCAGAGATTATCTTTATACGCTGTCATCAAATACACGTTAATGCATACGATCGCCGCACGGCCCCTTCAAATGGTCATGTGGTCCATTCTGCTAATTCATGGGAGGATTCTGCATTTACCCCTCCCCCGCCCAGCTAAATGCCTCGCAAGGGGCATCTCCCTGCTCACGGCGTGCTCACTCCATCCGTCTCGGGGAATGATTCCAATGGGACCTCTTACCTGCCACTGATTGGTTTCTTCAAACAGCCAATCAGTGGCAAGAATAGTGGGACCATGGAAGGGGAGGGCAGCTGCAGCAGCAGGGCTGCCTCTTCTGTGTCAGGTAAGTGCATTATTTTCATTTCTCACAGAGGGTTAGGGTTCCTCACAGAGGGCCTTAATAGTGGGGGTGTCAGGGGCAATAAACGGTCCCCTTAATCCAGTTAAAGGATTCCCCGCTCTGTGAAATCCTCCGATGGCAGAAAGTTTCTTACAAATTTCCAAACTTGTAGAAGGATCTTGTAAATGATACGTTTTAATCCAAGCGTTTAAATAAATTATTTCCGACGTTAATTGTAACGATCTTTGCTCTCCCAACAGCTTAACAAATTTCTGAACCTGTTTGATTATTATTATTGATTATTATTATTATTGATTATTTATTATTATTGATTATTATTATTATTGATTATTTATTATTATTGATTATTATTATTATTGATTATTGATTATTATTGCATAATAAACGCTCCGCACATCCATGTATCAGATTTAGATCGTCCGCGGTTAGATTTTTAGGGTCTTTGTTCTTTAAGAGTCCTGCAGCAAATAACCGATCATTTCCCCTGTTTGTTTAATAACATTATTAGTAACAAAGTAACATGTAAAGGGACGTGAATGGTTTGGGCCGAACCTGTCTTCTACTTGCTGCTGCGCGTGTGCGTTGTGCTCCGCTCCAGATCACTTCCAGATGGACCAATGAAAGCCCCAGCATGCATGCGCAGAAAGATCTCCTATCAAAATCGCTGAGAGTTCTTTCCTGCCACTGATTGGCTGCTCGAAGAATCCAAAAATCTTTCAAAAGCAGATTAAGGGAGAGTTAGAAAGTAGTTTATTGGTTTTTTAATAGTTCTGTATGGAGCACTAGACTGTCCCTTTAAGAAGTTTTGATGGCAATAATTTATCAGTGCCTTGTGTCACATGACAATTAAACATTCCCTAAAAAAGATATTTATTTGGCAAAATAATACAAGATTAAAGAATTGTTTCTTGACAGCGTAAGGAAAAATGTTTGTAACGCAGGGACAGCAGCTTTAAACCCGATGTTTGCTTCCGCTGGTCCGAAGCCAAAGGCGTCTCTGTGTCAATATTTATCCATAAATGCCTGACTGTAAATCACCCAGAGGAGTTTGGAGAGATTTATTTGGGTTTCCGTAAATCTTTATTGTTATTATACAGTTTGTAAGATAGAAATGTAATATTATGTATTATATATTATAGGCAGTGGTCCTCGGGACCCCGCAGTCCGTTCCGTTCCGTGTAAAGCTTAGTATTGTAAATCGCTACTCGGGGGCGTCTCAAACTCTTTATAATTATGGAGT
This sequence comes from Spea bombifrons, assembly GCF_027358695.1. Lineage (NCBI taxonomy): Eukaryota > Metazoa > Chordata > Amphibia > Anura > Pelobatidae > Spea > Spea bombifrons. The sequence continues at coordinate 36,683,973 of NC_071097.1, read as the reverse complement.
TAAAACCTCTGCCGACCGTCAGACTGATTCCCATTCAGGCCAGAAATACGTTTCACCAACTGCCCCAGGTGTAGACTTTACCCCCCCCGGCCCTCATCGAAGAAGCGGGGTTACAGCGTGTGACAGTGACAGATCCCTTTACACGTATGTGGTGTCCCCCAACACGTCTCCTGACACGTGAGATACCCTTGGCCGGCTCCCAAATGTGGCAGGACAAGCGTCTAACGAGACCCCCTGCCTTTGATTAGAATGGTGAGACCACCGAGGAGGTGGAGAGCTGCAGCTTCTCCCTAAATAATTTTTTTACCTTTCAAAGAATGCATTTTAAAGAATTCATAAATGACTGCAGAGTTGAAAACCCCCACATTCCAAGCTTTCTTGAATTTTCTGAATTCCAGGTTTCCCCAAACTAACCTCAATTCACATAAAATCTCAACCTATCGTTACGTAGCAACCAAGCCATGCATCTGGGGTTTCAATTGGTTCAGCCACATAAACTCATTAATGTAAAGGGTTCGTAGGGACACAGAGTGAATAATTAATTAGGGTCTAACCACAAAGGATTATCGCCCCGCTCATTAAACCTGCGGCAGAAGCTGCAGATCCAGAGCTGCAGCAGAACAGATCCTCTCTGATGTTTCGTAACACTGATTGGCTGATTGCACTCTTATTAAAGTCAATGAGAGCGCTATGAGCACGAGGGTCTCGTTAGACCCTCCTGGAACGCTCACCAAGCCAGCACTGGAGCTGATTGGTGGTTAGTTTACCATTGGGGGGGGTGAAGGGGGTATATGCATTTGGGGGGAATCTGCTGAATGCCCCATACATTTAAAGGGGGGCAACCGAAGGGACTGTCAGCTATCATATGGAGCGTCCACACAATGAGCTGTTTGTCTGTCTCTCGTGACGGCTGAAATAATGAATATATTTAATAAAATGAGGATTAAAAATAACCGGGAAGGGTAACGGTTAATGTGCCGGGGATTTGGATACATATCGCAACATTTTAGGCAAATCTAAGTGAATTCCTTGAATTTATAATTGGATCTATTTCTACATCCGTATTCTAACGAGCTGCATGAGGGACATTTAATTAATATTAATATATTAATCACTGGATTTGTCAAACTTAATGAAAAGCTGGATTTTTGGCACAAACTCAACATTCTCCAACTCCACACTTTGTTTTTTATTTGCTCAGACGTTAAAAAAACCTCTTCTGCTGGTTTGCCGCTCAGACTACAGAATTCTAATCCTTAGAAAAAGTGTGGGAGATACATGTTTAAAATGTTCTACTAAAGAGTCGGCTCTGTTCCCCATTTGTGTGAGTTGTGATGTCATGATGGGTTACTGATGTCATATCATTTGCTACCATGATGGACCACGTGCAAAAAAAACCCAGAGTGAAATCCTGCGTGATCCAAAGGTCTGATCCCTCTCACTGGATCACAAGGGATTCACAGCGAAGTTGGGTGTGAATTATGGTGACCCCCCCAACACTGTTCAATCACGGATGATCTTCCATTACACATCATATGTGTCACACACATATGATGCAATATTATCCTCATTACTCCCAGGAGAGGATGGTAGATACGTGAAGCAGCCTCCCAGCAGAAGTGGTGGAGGGTAATACAGTGAGGGTATTAAACATGCATGGGATAGACATACGGCTATCGACTGATTAAGGTTTGAGTCTTTAGAGTGAGAGAAACGGGCGACTAGACGGGGGCCAGATGGGGCCAATCTGCCGGCAGGTACTATGTTTCTGTGAATATAGGTGGGTGGATAAATATTACGCTGGGGTGAAATAGATTGCCCTCCCTGTATGTCTTTCTGTTCTCTCTCTTGTTGATAATGAGGAAAATATGTTAATTTACGGATATTAATGCCGTTTTTTAATTCGTTTTTAGGAAAAGATAAAAGCTGTTACGTTTCGCGCAGAAATCATCTTTTAAGAGGGTTTTTGTAAAAGTCGCCAAACAAGCTTTTCTTCTCCCAACAAGGAACTGATATTTTTTTTCTCATACAGAGCAGTTTTTCACGCAAATTCTTTCCCCTCCCCCTGCAGCTTGTGATAGGAAATGTGTTTTTTGGTGCTTTTTATACTTATTTCCATCGCACGAAGCATTAGGAACCAGAATCTGTGTATTTACAATAACTCTGTCCCGATATATTTCTGATGCAATTTTTAAAAAAAGACAAAAAAAACCTTGAGCAGACGTTAAGGGGGGGGTGATGTAATTTTGTTTCTATGTAATAAAATAACCTAAAGGGTTAAAGGGGACTGTTCTGTTCAGTGGGGACAATGCTAATTAATCCCCGCAAGAGACAGAAACGTGCAGGGACATTATTATTATTATTATTACATGGTGGAAAATCAGCAGCTCCCTGTCCTAAGTATGATTTCCAGGTAGATAAGTGGAACAGCCTCCCAGCAGAGGTGGTAGAGGGTAATACAGTGAGGGGATTAAACATGCATGGGATAGACATACGGCTCCTGAATCTAAGAGGAGACGAGAACGTTATTCAAATCCATAGAACGCACGAACCTGGAATTTTTATTCTAATTAATATATTTTCATTTTTAACTTATTATTTTTTATTTTTTAAATGTTTTTTTTATAGCCCAAATGTCGGCAGAGGGAGCAGAGAACTCGTCTCGAATACACCCGCGCCTCACCCGCCGCGGACAGGCCTCTCTGTAATTCCCCTCTCGCGCTGACGTCGGGTGTCTCGGATTATTTTAGTTTATTTAAAAGGGCTCGTATTATTAACATCTTATTCTCTGAATCGCTAAATGACGTCACGGGAGAAAGTTGGACTTTTCCCCCCAACGAGCTCACGGTGCGAATCAACAAAAGGTTTGACACAATAGTTACATCGTTATTTATATTTACATATAGTTATAGTTATATATATATATAGTTACATGTAGTTATATATATAGTTACATCGTTATATATATATAGTTACATATAGTTATATATATAGTTACATCGTTATATATATATAGTTACATATAGTTATATATATTGGTACATCGTTATATATAGTTACATATAGTTATATATATAGTTACATCGTTATATATATATAGTTACATATAGTTATATATATTGGTACATCGTTATATATAGTTACATATAGTTATATATATTGGTACATCGTTATATATATATAGTTACATATAGTTACATATATAGTTACATATAGTTATATATATGGTTGCATCGTTATATATATATAGTTACATATAGTTACATATATAGTTACATATAGTTATATATATGGTTGCATCGTTATATATATATAGTTACATATAGTTACATATATTGGTACATCGTTATATATATATAGTTACATATAGTTGCATATATAGTTACATATAGTTATATATATGGTTGCATCGTTATATATATATAGTTACATATAGTTACATATATAGTTACATATAGTTATATATATGGTTGCATCGTTATATATATATAGTTACATATAGTTATATATATAGTTACATCGTTATATATATATAGTTACATATAGTTATATATATTGGTACATCGTTATATATAGTTACATATAGTTATATATATTGGTACATCGTTATATATATATAGTTACATATAGTTACATATATAGTTACATATAGTTATATATATGGTTGCATCGTTATATATATATAGTTACATATAGTTATATATATAGTTACATCGTTATATATAGTTACATATAGTTATATATATTGGTACATCGTTATATATAGTTACATATAGTTATATATATTGGTACATCGTTATATATATATAGTTACATATAGTTACATATATAGTTACATATAGTTATATATATGGTTACATCGTTATATATATATATATAGTTACATATATAGTTATATAGTTACATAATTTTGAAAAAAGACCGAAGTCCATAAAGTTCGGCCCTTTCTACCCAACCTTCCTACTCCTGATCCAAAAGAAGGCAAAAAAACCCTAATTCTGCTAAAAATTCCTTCTTGACTCCAAACGCCAATCGGATTTCTCCTTGGATCCAGAAGCTCTAACATATTAACGTTATTCTATTTATATCCCTGTATGTCATGCCTTTCTAAAAAATATCGAGACCCCTTTTAAAGGCATCTGATGTATCTGATAACCGCCTCCCTTGGCAGTGAATTCCGTACCTTTACTGCCCTCACTGTAAAGAATCCCTTCCTTATACATCCCGTCTCAGAGGGCGACCTCTTGTTCTTTGTCCATTTCTGTTAATGAACGGGACACTGAAGAGCTCTTTATATCGGCCCTGCATGTATTTATATAATGTATATTGGCACCGCATATATTTATATAATGTATATCCTCCCCGCATATATTTATTTAATGTATATCGGCCCCGCATAGATTTATATAATGTATATCGGCCCTGCATATATTTATATAATGTATATCACCCCGCATATATTTATATAATGTATATCGGCCCCGTGTATATTTATATAATGTATATCGGCCCCGCATATATTTATATAATGTATATCGGCCCCGCATAGATTTATATAATGTATATCGGCCCTGCATATATTTATATAATGTATATCGGCCCCGCATATATTTATATAATGTATATCGGCCCTGCATATATTTATATAATGTATATCGGCCCCGCATATATTTATATAATGTATATCGGCCCTGCATATATTTATATAATGTATATCGGCCCCGCATATATTTATATAATGTATATCGGCCCTGCATATATTTATATAATGTATTTCGGCCCCGTGTATATTTATATTATTTATATCGGCCCTGCATATATTTATATAATGTATATCCTCCCCGCATATATTTATATAATGTATTTCGGCCCCGTGTATATTTATATAATGTATATCGCCCCGCATATATTTATATAATGTATATCGGCCCCGCATATATTTATATAATGTATATGGGCCCCGCGTATATTTATATAATGTATATCGGCCCTGCATATATTTATATAATGTATCTCGGCCCCGCATATATTTATATAATGTATATCGGGCCCGCATATATTTATATAATGTATATCGGCCCCGCATATATTTATATAATGTATATCGGCCCCGCATATATTTATATAATGTATATCGGGCCTGCATATATTTATATAATGTATACCGGCCCGTATATATTTATATAATGTATATCGCCCCGCATATATTTATATAATGTATATCGACCCTGCATATATTTATATAATGTATATCGGCCCCGCATGTATTTATATAATGTATATCGGCCCCGCGTATATTTATATAATGTTTATCAGCCCAGCATATATTTATATAATGTATATCGGCCCAGCATATATTTATATAGTGTATTTCGGCCATGCATATATTTATTTAATGTATATCGGCCCCGCATGTATTTATATAATGTATATCGGCCCTGCATATATTTATATATTGTATATCGGCCCCGCATATATTTATATAATGTATATCGGCCCTGCGTATATTTATATAATGTATATCGGCCCCGCATATATTTATATAATGTATATCGGCCCCGTGTATATTTATATAATGTATATCGGCCCCGCATATATTTATATAATGTATATCCTCCCCGCATATATTTATATAATGTATATCGGCCCCGCATATATTTATATAATGTATATCCTCCCCGCATATATTTATATAATGTATTTCGGCCCTGTATATATTTATATAATATATATCCTCCCCACATATATTTATATAATGTATATCGGCCCCACATATATTTATATAATGTATATCGGCCCAGCGTATATTTATATAATGTATATCGCCTTGCATATATTTATATAATGTATATCGGCCCCGCAAATATATATATATTATGTATATCAGCCCTGCGTATATTTATATAATGTATATCGGCCCTGCGTATATTTATATAATGTATATCGGCACCGCATATATTTATATAATGTATTTCGGCCCCGTATATATTTATATAATGTATATCAGCCCTGCGTATATTTATATAATGTATATCGGCCCCGCATATATTTATATAATGTATATCGGCACCGCATATATTTATATAATGTATTTCGGCCCCGTATATATTTATATAATGTATATCGGCACCGCATATATTTATATAATGTATATCGGCCCCGCATATATTTATATAATGTATATCCCCCCCGCATATATTTATATAATGTATATCACCCCTGCGTATATTTATATAATGTATTTCGGCCCTGTATATATTTATATAATGTATATCCTCCCCGCATATATTTATATAATGCATATCGGCCCCGCATATATTTATATAATGTATATCCCCCCCGCACTTATTTATATAATGTATATCACCCCTGCGTATATTTATATAATGTATTTCGGCCCCACATATATTTATATAATGTATATCCTCCCTGCATATATTTATATAATGTATATCCTCCCCGCATATATTTATATAATGTATATCCTCCCCGCATATATTTATATAATGTATATCGGCCCCGCATATATTTATATAATGCATATCGGCCCCGCATATATTTATATAATGTTATCATATCCCCTCTATGACCCCGTTTTTTCAGTGTATATAATTGTAACTCTTTTAGTCGGACACAATGTTACATTGTAAGAGTTACAGTAACGTTATAAAACAGACAGTAACGCTTTCACGCTCCTAGTAACTGAGCAGCGCATGCTGTATATCGCTGGAAATTCAATATATTGGGGTATTCCAGCTTTATCCCTCTGTAGCGGGGCAGACGTCGCACTAACAGCCCCCTCTCCCCCCCTCTCCGTACAGAATTCATTGTTTTTTCCCTTCTGTGTTTCTCTCATTACAAAGATTTTATAATCCGCCGATAAACCTCGCCTCAAAGCCTTGTTTACTCAGATTGTTTACGTGACTTTATGCCCCAGCGCTAGGTATTTGTGTCACTGAGTGGGGCGTTTAGAAGAATAATGGGGTTTATTTACCCCGTTTAATTTATAAAGCCGTTCCCTGCTGTTTCTATACACATTATCGGGGCTTTTAGGGCTGTAGAACCCTGCGATCCCCTCATACCCAGCAAACATTCTCACCTCCTAGAAAAGAGGGGGCATCAGGGGGGGGCATCAGGGGGGAGAGAGGAAAGGGGGCCATTAGAGGAGGAAAGGGGGCATGAGGAATTTGAGTCTCTCTTGAACATTTAGGAATTATGAGATATTAACCCCTTAACGACAATGGGCGGTCCCTAAACATGTACGGGCTTTGTCATCAAGGGTTTAATATCTGTTTTTTGATAATAAAAGTTATCTGTGGGAAGAAGATTGAAGTTTTTTTTTCTCTCCTGAGGGTAAATTGTTTTTTCCTGAAATTCTAGTTTGCAAATATGTTATGAAAACAGGAAAACTCAACACAATCATTTTCACAAAAAATGCACAAAATGTGCACTATTTGGTTTAACTCTCCATAGCAACACGCGCAGGACTAGAGAAATCTCCCGACATTCAGCAGAAAAAGTCACTGAATGTGAGATGAGAACCCGAATGCCACGAATGCTGCGTTTGGAGAAACCAAATATTTAACCCCCGAATAGAAACTCAGAACCTCCCGGCAGATCGGCCCCTGGCGGCCCCCAGCTAGTCGCCCGTTTCTCCTGCTGTAAAGACTCAAACCTTAATCAGCCGTTGGTCTCGTCTTAGATTCAGGAGCCGTATGTCTATCCCATGCATGTTTAATACCCTCACTGTATTACCCTCTACCACCTCTGCTGGGAGGCTGTTCCACTCTCAGTAAAGTAGAGTTGCTTACATAATATGTAAACCTCTGAACCCTCTACCACTTCTGCTGGGAGGCTGAGGCTGGTTATTACCAGCTGTCAAATTCTGTTACTAAGAAGAAGAACGGGTAGACCAACTTTTTGAAGGCTGAGTGACAACGACTTAATTCGCAGGACGCCCTTAATGTAAAAGAAAAGAAAAAAAAAAATCTTTACTCCAGGCTGTCGCATAAACCAAGAAATCTCCTGAACTTTCCCCTCAAGCTGCTTCCTGCAGTTCAAAGAAACAAAAGCGGCCGAATTAACCAGAAACGTTCTAATCGCTTTATTTTTATAATTAAGAGTTCCCTCGTCTGTCTGTCTCTCTGAGTTCCCTCGTCTGTCTGTCTCTCTGAGTTCCCTCGTCTGTCTGTCTCTCTGAGTTCCCTCGTCTGTCTGTCTGAGTTCCGTCGTCTGTCTGTCTCTCTGAGTTCCCTCCTCTGTCTGTCTCTCTGAGTTCCCTCGTCTGTCTCTCTGAGTTCCCTCCTCTGTCTGTCTCTCTGAGTTCCCTCGTCTGTCTCTCTGAGTTCCCTCGTCTGTCTCTCTGAGTTCCCTCGTCTGTCTCTCTGAGTTCCCTCGTCTGTCTGTCTCTCTGAGTTCCCTCGTTTGTCTCTCTGAGTTCCCTCGTCTGTCTGTCTCTCTGAGTTCCGTCGTCTGTCTCTCTGAGTTCCGTCGTCTGTCTCTCTGCGTTCCCTCATCTGTCTCTCTGAGTTCCCTCGTCTGTCTGTCTCTCTGAGTTCCCTCGTCTGTCTGTCTCTCTGAGTTCCCTCGTCTGTCTGTCTCTCTGAGTTCCCTCGTCTGTCTCTCTGAGTTCCGTCGTCTGTCTGTCTCTCTGAGTTCCCTCGTCTGTCTGTCTCTCTGAGTTCCGTCGTCTGTCTGTCTCTCTGAGTTCCCTCGTCTGTCTCTCTGAGTTCCGTCGTCTGTCTGTCTCTCTGAGTTCCCTCGTCTGTCTCTCTGAGTTCCCTCGTCTGTCTGTCTCTCTGAGTTCCCTCGTCTGTCTCTCTGAGTTCCCTCGTCTGTCTCTCTGAGTTCCCTCGTCTGTCTCTCTGAGTTCCCTCGTCTGTCTGTCTGAGTTCCCTCGTCTGTCTCTCTGAGTTCCCTCGTCTGTCTGTCTCTCTGAGTTCCCTCGTCTGTCTCTCTGAGTTCCCTCGTCTGTCTGTCTGTCTGTCTCATCTCCTCCATGCGCTGAACAATTACAAAAAAAATAATATTTTTAGAGACAAAGTCCACATATTTTGCAGAAATGATATGGGGAGAATACATTAGAAAATGACAATTATTGTCGCAGAGCGCAGGGATCGGGCCGGGGAGTCTGGGCCGGTGAGTCTGGGCCGGTGAGTCTGGGCCGGGGAGTCTGGGCCGGTGAGCTGAACCCAGCCCGGTATCAGCGGTAAGGAAAAGGGGCTGGTCCGCTAAATGGTAGTCATTGTCAGTACATTTAGTGTCAGGATAGTTAGAGATCAGATCGCAGCCCAGGACTGAGAATGAGTGAAGGGGTTGTTTGACTCTGCATGGATTATCATTAATATATACAGCGCCCGGGGAGGGCTTTGCTCGGTGCGCCCGGCTTTACATTATAATCTATACAGTTTCTTCCCCAAAGTAAATACAGGTTGTTTAAATCTAGCTGGAGGGCGAACTTTAACATAAACAGGTAAAACAATGTAGTAATAACACTGTTATCACCCGCCGCAGCGCAGATATTTACTCTTACCCCGGGATGGGGAGAAATAATGGGCACGGAGACCAGGAAGGACTGGAAATAACTAGAGAATTTTCACATCGGCATTCGATTCAGTAACAGTCAATGTCTTCAGACTATAACGCGCGGCACTTACAGGCTGGGGCCGGTGCCAAGCTGGCAGCTTAAATGGTTTTCAACACTAACAAGGAAACAGAGCGCTCTATTATTCCTCCCCATCACATGGCAACTTTTGTGCACATAACCATCAACAAACCAACATTAAAATAAAAGCATTTTATAAATAACTTATGATGCGATGCCCCCCGACCTGCATAACCCCTGGAAATTAAACGCAGATAAGTCACAGTCTATGCATTTGACATAATGTCACGTTTACATAAAAGTTTCTTAAAATTCTTAGAATGTAAAAAATTCTAAATTTACTGATTTTCTCACCCTTTACGAAGGCTGCCTGAACCAATCAAACAACAGTCAGCAACTTAGGGGAGAGATAACTCAATGGGGAGGAATAATCATGCAGAAACTGCAGCGTGCAGGGTGTTAACATGGCTGCTCCCATGGGACACAAATAAGTGGGGTTACCAATATGTGTATTCTGTTATTTTAGAGCATTTTATAAGTTTATTAAGTAACAGATCTGCTGAAAGCATCATAGTTAGTACATAGAATGTATAAATCTGTAGATCTATATGGATAGATGTATATCTGTGTATTATGTATCTATTTGTGTATTATATATGTATATCTATCTATATATTTTATATCTATCTGTATTATATATATATATATATATATCTGTATATTATACACCTATATGAATATATGTATATCTATCTATATATTTTATATCTATCTGTATTATATATCTGTATATCTATCTGTATATTATATATCTACTGTATATGAATAGATATACATATATAATATACATATATTCATATACAGATAGATATATGATACAGATAGATATAAAATATATAGATAGATATACATATATCATATACATATATCTATATATTTTATATCTATCCGTATTATATATCTACTGTACATGGATATATGCATATCTGTATATTATATCTCTATATGAATAAATGTATATCTATCTGTATATTATATATCTATATGAATATTATATATGCATATCTGTATATCTATATGAATATAGTTTATCTATCTAATCTATATCTGTATATCTATTTGAATTTATGTATAAATCTATCTATCTCTATCTTTATATCTATCTATGTAATCTATATCTATATGAATTTATGTATATCTATCTGTATATTATATATGAATATCTATCTGTATATTATATATTAATATATGTATATCTGTATATTATATATGAATATATGTATATCTATCTGTATATTATATATGAATATATGTATATCTATCTGTATATTATATATGTGTATCTGTATATCTATATGAATATGTGTATATCTCTATAGGTTGTGTATATATAAATTCAGTGTATGGCATTCTATGTGATTCAGCGGGGATTTAGGGGAGACAGATAAGTGATTTTTACGTATTTTGTGCACAAACAGATATGTGAGTAAACACACCAGCATGTGTCCGGGGTACGTGCATTCGGTGATACACGCGTGTTGCGTGTCTTCTGCGGAACATCTCTTGTTTAGTGTTAAAGAATTGAATAAATATCGAGGAAGCAAGAAAAATGTAACATTTGTGATTTAATTTGAGGCAACTGAATATTTACATTAAATTCACCTTTTTGCATCATTTTTCAGATTTTAAAAAACAAAAACATTACTGGACAGAATTTACCAATATTTTGTTTATACAGATTTTTAAAAACCTGAGATTTCAAAGAGAAGATTTTCAGTCATTTCAGCAATAAAAACGCATCTTGGTTGTTGCAGAATTTGTAAAGATTTTAACGTATATAACAGATATTAAAGCATATATATTTATTTATTTATTTATTTTTAATCCATTTAATCATATTTTGGAGAAGCTTAAGGGATAAAATCAACACAACTTTGCATCACAACGGTCACAGAATTTGATTTTGTGATTTTTTGATAGTGATTTTAAGTGAATTTTGTGAGTTTTAAATTAATTGTGTGAAATTTAATAAAAATGTAAATATTTTTTCCAATAGGGTTATAATTGAGAATTCTTTCTCCCTATCCTGCAGGTAAAATTGGCGGCAGCGAAGCTTTTGGGTTATAAAGGGGAAAAACCACCAAGGACAGGCTTTTCTCCAGGGCAGTTATTGCATTTTTCTGTATTCACAGTCGTTTGTAACATTTCAACATTTATTAAACGTCTTTAATCACGGATTTGCACTAAAACTATGCCTCTTGTGCTTACGTTTTCCAGCATACATGACCCCGATTAGTCGCCCTGTTTATGTTTTCCATACATTTTAAAGACTTCACGACAAGTGAAGAAAACAAATAATAAAAAGTAGATGTCCGCTGAGCAACGAGCCACTATAGATACAGAATAGAATATAGATACAGTATCCGGTTTAAAATAAGCTTAAAATGTGGAGAACCATTATATGGATTGCCAGTCACAGTGGACTCCAACTCTCAGCATCCTCAGGGAGTAGAAGTCCTGGCAGTGTTTAAAAAATAAAATAACAATAAATGCATAAACAAATATGAGACAGAAAACATAAGTTTTGATTGCAGATAAGAGACATCGGCCCACTTTATCAGCTGATGTCAGATCTTAAGCCTAACTTGGTCCTGGGGTTTATTCAGGATATTCCACGTCGGCTTAAACTTCCTCACCGGTTTAACCTTCTTCATTTCTGCGGTCTATATATATATGAGAGATACGATAAGGTGATGTCATCGACTTGACCTCACAAATATTGCTATATTAGATATGAGCTAATGTGCACGTAAAAGAAATAATAATAGTTGCCAACTGTCCTGGTTTTAGCTGCGCAAGGCTTAACGTCGGCACCAACGATGCCACAAAACACGGAGGCCCCTAAACTTTTACTTAATAAAACTTCATAAATTGTAACGATATAATATTCAGATTATTTTTTTAAATCTTTATAATAATCTGTTTTATTTAATTGATTTGACTTTTTTTTTTTTTTGAGGATAATAAAAAAATTCCAGCAAAGTCATCAAAAAGGCGATGCGGTTAGAGAAGGAAGCGATCGCCGGTCTGAGTCGGAGCAGCGGGATAACGACGATCAAACGCTAAACCCTAATATCCGTTTCCTGTTCCCTTTCGAGTCGGCAGCTGTTTTTTCACAATACGTAGGCGCCTCCCCACATCTAAACGGCAACATACAACACAACCGACACGAAACACGTGAACACGTATGACGCGGAACTCCCGCCGCAGCCTGGAGATCCCTCCCTGATCGTCGCCGGTTTTATTTACCCAGAGAAATAGAGTTCTTTGGTCAGCATGGAGACCACGCAGGGTATCTGCTTCTTCTCGCTGTAGCGCGGATCGTCGGACCACGACTCGAAGCTGGTGGCCACCATGTAGTTGACCCGTGTAAGGATCTGCATGATCTCCAGTTCTTTGCCGTGTTTGGAGATGACGCTGCACAGAGCCTGAACGAACCAGGAGCCCTTCCCGGGGTTCCTCCAGGAATAATAACCTGAGAGCGACAAAAGGAAGCAATGACCGATGTGCGTGGTGATTGCGGCTGAGGAATTCCAATGACTTCCTAATAAGCGGCAACGAGCAACGTTTGGAACATTCTATATTATATTATATTCGCTGGAATATTCCTGCCGATTCCCCCAAACCGAGACACCCGTATCAGATCTACGCCAGGATTCGCCTTTATAGTAAAAAAGTATCATTAAATGTAACATTCCAAATGCGTAGAAAACATCCAATTACATCCAATTACATCCAATAACATCATTCCTGTGAAACAGCAGCCCAGAAACCGAACTCTCATCACTCTCATCACCAGGGCCGGCCTTAGGGGTGTGCGACCTGTGCGGCCACACAGGGTGCCATGGCAACAGGGGCGCCTGAAGCCCATGGAGCAGCGCAGCTTAGGCGGAGTGGGCCTTGACAGAGCTAGGTGGTGTGCAAAAGAAGTAATTTAATTTAATTGGTTCAGAGTTGTTATGGGTGGGGTTATTAACAAGGTATATAAGTGGCAACCATTTTGTAAACGGTCACTTAACTGCTTTTCTAAATCCTGGTTGTCCCACCCTCCCTCCCCGTTTTGTCACAGCGGCGGGGTTAGTTGGGGATTATTGCCTAATACGGTGTTTTGTTATGTTTTTGGTTAATAATTTGACTTGGTTCAAGTTATTGGTGTAGGTTTCGAGCTGGCCTGTGGCTCAGAACCTGGGGCGGTGTAGGGGTGTCTCGGTATGCCCCTGCATTGGTGTGTGGTTAAATTGGTGGTGTGGGGGTGTCTCGGTATGCCCCTGCATTGGTGTTTGGTTAAATTGATGGTGTAGGGGTGTCTCGGTATGCCCCTGCATTGGTGTTTGGTTAAATTGGTGGTGTGGGGGTGTCTCGGTATGCCCCTGCATTGGTGTTTGGTTAAATTGATGGTGTGGGGGTGTCTCGGTATGCCCCTACATAGTTATAATTTGGTTAAACGGTCTGGTAGGGGTTTCTCAGTACATCCCTATTGTGGTGAATATGTTAATGCGTTAATGTGGAGGCACCTGGTATGTGTTGGTGCCATTATATGGTTAATTTATTGGTTATGTGAGGTCATTGTCAGTGTTAATAAGATGTAAACTGTTAATTATGTTAACCGGGGTGGCTGGGTTGACAATGACCTCTAAATATTGTATATATGTTAATAAAGCTGTGGACAATATATTTTTGCACCCAAATAAAGTGTCTGAGTCATTATTTGGGTATAGGGGTACGATCTTCCTGGGCACAAACTCAACTATGCGCTTGTCATGCCCGGGGCTTAAATTAAAACATCGTTTTTGTTTTTTTTTACTTTATTTAACATCCTCCATGTTAAATAAAGTTTTTTTTAACTTTATTTAACATGGAGGATGTTAAATAAAGTTAAAACAACAACAAAAAAAACCCAATATTTTAATTTATGTCCTGGGCAGGGGCGCCGAGCGGTCACTCGTGAAGTTTTCAGCAACCGCTCGGCGCCCCTCACTCTCTGTGACTCCGTCGCAGTGCCGGTGTTTCATGCCGAGCACTGAAATATGATGTCATATTCCGGTGCTCAGCTGTGAAGCGCGCACCACGGCAGAGGGGGAAGACGGACGCCTCGCACCCCCACCGCAGGACTCAACAAGGTAAGTAAGGATAATGAGAAGTAGGGAGAGGGGGTAGATAGTGAGAAGGGGCGAGAAAGGCAGTGAGAAGGGGCAGAGGTGGTAGATAGTGATAAAGGGGGAGAGGGGGGGAAGGCAGAGATAAAGGGGCAGAGGTGGTAGATAGTGAGAAAGGGGAGTTTTGTTACAAGATTTTTTTACTTTCTTTTTGGGGGTGGGGGGCGCCAGAAGAGTAGTCCGCACAGGGCGCCAGAACACCTAAGGCCGGCTCTGCTCATCACTCATGCACCGAAGAGGGGAAAAACCCTGAAATTTTGGCAAAAAAAAAAAAGCTTTCAAAAACTTGGCCAACCAGTCGTGGCAGTTTTAGGCTCTGGAGGTAGTCCGTGCTATGATCGGTCTCCTGTTTGCAGAAACGGCCAACGCATGTTTTCTAGATACATCAGGATCTACCTGGTGCATGACATCACTGAATTTATACCCCAAAAAAGTAATATTTTACGACCCATAAATAAAATAGGAATTAGACACCCGAGATTGTAGCGAACGATAAATTCAAAAAGGGCTTCTCCATAATAAGTCAGGGTGTCCACGAGGGCCGTTATTAGAGCTATTTGCACGCTGCCGTTAGTGTTAAGCTTTGCTTTTAGGGAGAGACGCGTCGTTAGCGCAATACCTGGCACGGTGGAATATGCAAATAAAAAGTCTGCCTCTACCGGGATCTTGTATCGAGGGTTGGCGTCGGTCTCCAGCGAGTCATTAGCCGGTCCGGAGTCCGTCTGGATTCCCTCGTCAAACTCCGAGCCCCTGCAAGCCTGAAACGGGGCAAGAGAGTCACGAGCGGTCCTTCCGTACGGCCGCAACGCCAACAGAAGCTGGAAGCAAAGTCCCGCTGTTCCCGTAAACCTTCCTGCTTCCTGCGCGTTAAAAGGGACGGCGGTTTCACTGGGTCTGAATTACCTGAATAAAAAAGAGTTTGGGTTTCCCGACGAGACTTTTACATTTGTCGCCCCGGAAAAGGCTGGTCAGGGATTTGATGGCCATCGCCCCGTCCGTGCCGTAAATCTGCCCTTCTTCTCCGTGACTCAGGAGGACGCAGGCGAAGCAAGCACTCTCGCTGTGGTTTTGCTGAGCCACTGAAACGAAAGACGATATTCTGAACGCCTCGCTTTGATTCACTGAACGCCCGCGCATGCTGAATGGAAAAAAACACCAGAGGGACCCCCCCATAAAGAGCAGTCCTGATCCTCACCAGGGGTGTTGGCACGTATTCCCAATACAGATTCTTACCAGAATCTCTTATCACTAGCCCTTCATCCCCGTTAGATGGTCCGAGACAAAACGGGCAACCCAGAGAGCGCTTTCCTGCCATGGATTGGCTCCTCCAAGCTATGGCGTGCATCATTAGACTATAGAGAAGCAGGGGAGCTGCAGCGCTGTAGCTGCAGTTCCTCCCAAAAGAATGCATATTAAAGCACTTTCTTTTTGGGACATTGTACTGTCCGTTTAACTGGGTCGGGAAGCGGAAAAGACCCCCCAGGTCTGAGACGCTTTGGCAAATCATGTAGATGACATAGGATCAGTATCCCTGCTGGTTTGTGTTGTAGATAAATGCAGAGCAGCATTCCAGCAGAGGTGGTATTCTCACCGTTTTGTAGCAGTCTTTCCATCTCGTCGCAGCTCTTGTCGTTGTAAACAGTTACATCGAATCCCAGGCTTCTGAAGCAGTGTAACAGGTCGCCGGCATCCTTGTCCGTGCCATTGCGAACGCACATGCCTAGGAAAGGGTTAAAAAAATAATCTCCACTTAACACGCGTTCTGCAGGTGTAAGAATGGGGCAGAGAAAAAAAACCCAGACCCTGCTGGCAGATCGGCCCCCCGGCCCCCGTAACGACTCAAACCTTAATCAGTCGTTTAATACCCTCACTGTATTACCCTCTACCACTTATGCTGGGAGGCTGTTCCATATATCTATTTCTGGCTGTAACATAATTGCAAAAGGGTGTCTAACCATCAGTTAGCCTTTTAAACTTAAACGTGGATCAGCGAACACAACGTGCCATTGGAACCCAGGAGTGATGGGAGTGATAAAGGGCCATTGGAACACAGGAGTGATGGGAGTGATATAGGGCCATTGGAACACAGGAGTGATGGGAGTGATAAAGGCCATTGGAACACAGGAGTGATGGGAGTGATAAAGGGCCAGTTGCGCACAGGAGTGATGGGAGTGATGGGAGTGATTTCATTTGTAAGTGACCCCAAACTTTGGAGCGATTTGTATAAACACTGTATGTTAAGTTGGACCCAAACGTTTCCTTTGAAGTAGATTATAATTCCCATCTACCCCCCCTCCCCGGAGAAGAAAGCCTTTGTGTGGCTGAGACGCTGCGCATGTTATTTTTCTACGACCTCACAATGCATACCTGTGTTTGCATCGAAGTTTTTGTTGTTGATAATGATGCACCTGCCAACTTTCCTGTAGTTCATCGTATACCGGAATGAAGGTGAAATGATGCGGATATCCTGGCTGGTAACCGAGGGAGTTTCTGGCTGATCCTTCTCATTTTTCGATTTTATACTAAAAAAAAACAAAACAAACAATTTATAAGAATGCAGATTTTATGACTACGCATTATTATTATTATTATTATTATGATTAGTTTTATACAGCGCCATCATCAAGATTTCACCTGGGAATAATCATTTTTGCCCCAGTCTCTATATGTTGCCCAGACTGCTATTTATGTCTATGTACCTGCCAAGTGTCTCTCTTCTAGTTTGGCCAGTCTCTTTCCCAAATCCCTGATGCCCCTCTCCCCCCCCCTGTTGCCCCTCTCTCCCCCCCTGATGCCCCTCTTTTCTAGGAGGTCAGAATGTTTGCTGGGTATGAGGGGATCGCAGGGTTCTACGGCCCTAAAAGCCCCGATAATGTGTATAGAAACAGCAGGGAACGGCTTTATAAATTAAACGGGGTAAATAAACCCCAATAGTACTGGAGCCTGCAGGGGGCGCATCTCGAATAGCAGTATATTTATATATCACACACACACATATATATACCGTATATATCACACACACACACATATATACACACACACACATATATATATATATATCACACACACACACATACACATATATATATCACACACACACACACACACATATATATATACCGTATATATCACACACACACACACATTTATATATCACACACACACACACACATATATATATTTCTATATCACACACACAGGGTAGGTTTATGAGAATATAGTACGAGTATCAGATTTATTCCGAATGTTTCCGTTTTATTAATTCCAGGTAAGGATTGCAATCTGTTTGCATTTTCTTCCCGTCTGCAGCCCGGAGGGTAATTATTAACCCGGCGGATACAAAAGTTTCATCACAAAAACCGCTGCTGCTGCTGCTGCTGGAAATCCCGGAGACTTCACATCCTTCCCAAAAAGCACGTTTTATGGAGAAATACAGACGTTCCGCACGAAAGAACATCGAAGGTACCATTTTCAACAGAAAGAGAACGTCAGCTCTTGGGTGCGAGTGCTGCTGCAGCTGGACTGCAGTGACCCCCCCACCCCCAACAAACTAAATAATAATAATAATAAAAAAAAAAGGTAAAACAAACAAATGCGTCCAAAGATCTGCCCTCAGGTGGGATTTTTCAGTGTTCTCAACCCCCCCCCCCCAAAAAAATATATTTTTTTTATTTGGGTTTCTGTCATTTTTTTCTGTTCATTCTGATAACTCGGTTCAGGCAGCCGTTGTAAGGATGGGAGACGAGGCGGACAAGACGCTGATCAAATAATGCTGGTTCTGCCACAGGCTGCCGCCAAGTCCAGCGTACGAAGACCGAGAGGCCGTCTTCCGAGACGGGAAGAGCGAAGATTTCATACGCAGCAAAGGAAGGGGCTCTGTACAGTGAGGGCAGTAAAGGGACAGAATCCACCGCCCAGAGAGGGGGGGTTCTATCAGATACACCGGATGCCTCCAGAAAAGGGGTAAATGCAGAACATAGAGGGGTATAAACGACGGAACAAACAGTCATCGCCTTTTGGGGTCCAGAAGGGGTTTTCCCCCCTAAGTGGCAAAAGCTGGAAAATTAGGGGGTTTTTGCCTTTCTGATGAAAGAAAGCAAAGAAAAAAGAAAAGAAAAGAGAGGAGAGAAGAGAGAGGAGAGAAGAGAGAAAAGAGAGAAGAGAGGAGAGAGGAGAGAAAAGTGTATAACAAACACATGAAGCAACAAAGTAACAAATAGAATTATCGGCTCCAGCTTTGATTATTTAGGAGCAAGAAGTCGCCCGGTTCATTTATTAAAGTTTTACTAAAACTACTAAATCTCACAAACAGCTTGTTTGGTGCAAAGCGCAGATCAGGCGATTTTACGCATTATTTGCCAAAACGGCTACATTTTGGGACAGTTCAGTTTCGGAGTTTGTATGTAATTCTGTTCAGTGCTTGTAGAGCGGATACATCGTGCCGAGAGACAGCGGGGAGGCAGCGGGGAGGCAGCAGGGAGGCAGCGGGGAGGCAGCAGGGAGGCAGCGGGGAGGCAGCAGGGAGGCAGCGGGGAGCGTTCGGAGACAGTCACACAGATAACTTTCATTTTTATTTATTTTTTATAGTTTTTTTTTTTGTAAACGTTGGGAATAAAGAGGAGACCATCGCCATGGCAATGGAATGTCTTTGCCGATTGCTTCACTTTACAGCAGAATGATTGTAACTCTCAGTATCCTCATCTGCACGCAGGGGACGGCTGCTAATGGGACAGGCTCCTGGTCTCTTCTGATTTAGGGCCATCACACAATGTTTAATGGTTTCATTTGCAGTATATAACCATTTTATGTGCAACATATAACCACTAGAGGGTGTATAGAGTAACGGATTCTAAGCAGCATTTACACGGTGATCGGATCCTTTCCAAGCTCCTTTTACAAGCGTATTCCCCTTTCAGTAAATGTGTTTCAGAGAGGACTGAACGCGCATTAAGTTTGTTTTCTGCCTAGAACGCTTTGAGCTGCTTTAATACTAAACCGCTTGGCTGCTCCTGCCCCGCCGACAGATCGATGGGGTATTTAAGAAGCCATTTTTAGAAGTGGAAGGAAAAACTGTTGAGATGAATAAAACAGGACAACAAATCCGATGCCGGCAAC
This sequence comes from Spea bombifrons, assembly GCF_027358695.1. NCBI lineage: Eukaryota > Metazoa > Chordata > Amphibia > Anura > Pelobatidae > Spea > Spea bombifrons. The sequence continues at coordinate 36,664,038 of NC_071097.1, read as the reverse complement.
AACATTTAGAAGTCGTGGCTACTTTTATCCAGCCCTCCCCGGCCGCTGAGATTAATACAGAATCTATTTTATAAAAGTTCACTTCATTGTTTTTATGGCTTTGTGTACTTTGTGCTAAAACTCCCCGAGCGTACGAGGAAACGTCTCGAAGGCAAAAAATAAATAAAGGAAACCGGTTGGTCCAGAAAACGATCAGCGAAGCCTGGAAAAAAAACAAAAAAAAAAACAAAACAAAAAACGCGTGTATTTTGGAATTTGAGCTGTAAAATTTGCATTTTTAATAAAATCTGCCAGAGTTCTTTATCTCATAAACCATCCCGGGCCTCGGAAAACATAACTAGAAAAAGGTATTGCGGGTTCCTTGTATGGGACAAAATGCGTACTTGCAAAGTGTCTCGACATCAGGACTTTTGCCATGATCGATAGCAGTAACTGACAAAACATCTTGTGGTTTCATGGCCAATGTAACAATTGATGAGAAAAGGGACTGTCCTAACAATATAGAGACAGTTGGCAACTATACAAATCACTAATGCGACCCCAAAAGTGCCCCAAACATCTGACTGTTACGGGGAGTCGGGTTCGAATAAAATGATCATGGATAGGAGCTGCTGCTGCTTCCCATCCGGGTTATCCCATAGCGGCCAAATCTTCAGGGGCGGAAGTGCTGTGATGTCATAGTGATGCCCAGACAGACATGGTCATGATGTCACATGTCAGAATTTGGGTAAATCTGAGTGTTTTTTAGCGATTCCCTGAACTGGAGACGATCAGAACCCGGAATAGTTTCTCGTGGGGATAAATCACGTTATCACGGATTACTTTTTGTTTTATATATCGCCGTCATATTCCGCAGCGCTGCACGGCGCTCATCTCGAGCAGTGAAGGACGCTGGATGCGTTTGGACTTTAGTTGTTCTCGGTGATAAGAAGTAGACGGTTATTCCCTCAGGAGCTTCCTTAAGAATCGGCCGAGGATAACATTTCATTAATTACTCGTTAAGAGAAAGAACCAACAGGAAGGTCAGCAGAGTTTTTGTGGCCCATTACACGTTGTAACCGGGGGCCACTCTGGCCCCGTATCCGTCTGTCCTTATCGTTGCATGCATGGGGGAGAAATTCCCGATACAGTCCCTCAAAATCAGGACTGTACCGTAAAAAACTGGGACACTCGGAGCGTATGCGTCAATTACTATACAACCCCGGGGAAACTTCTCCTGCATGAGATGCCGAGCTGGCCCTTCATAGTTAAATCCGCGGGGCCCCTCACACCACGCGATACACAGCGCCGGCCACTGAACCTCCGCCAGGATGAAAAAACCGGGAACTACAACTTTAGTGAATAAATCCCTAAATCGTAAACACAAAGAATTCAACTGAATCAACATCAATAAAAAAAATATTTATATATATGAACACACTCAAAAGTTTGGGGTCACTTAGAAATGTCCTTGGTTTTTTGAAAGAAAAGCACATTTTGTCCATTAAAATATCATGAAATGGATAATAAATCCAGCGCAGACGGGGTTAATGCTGTAAATGACTATTTTAGCTGGAAACGGCTGATTTTTAATGGAATCTCTTCATAGACGTACAGAGGCCCTTTATCACTCCCATCACTCCTGTGTGCCAATGGCCCTTTATCACTCCCATCGCTCCTGTGTGCCAATGGCCCTTTATCACTCCCATCACTCCTGTGTTCCAATGGCCCTTTATCACTCCCATCACTCCTGTGTTCCAAGGCCCTTTATCACTCCCATCACTCCTGTGCTCCAATGGCCCTTTATCACTCCCATCACTCCTGTGTTCCAATGGCCCTTTATCACTCCCATCACTCCTGTGTTCCAACGGCCCTTTATCACTCCCATCACTCCTGTGTTCCAATGGCCCTTTATCACTCCCATCACTCCTGTGCTCCAATGGCCCTTTATCACTCCCATCACTCCTGTGTTCCAATGGCCCTTTATCACTCCCATCACTCCTGTGCTCCAATGGCCCTTTATCACTCCCATCACTCCTGTGTTCCAATGGCACGTTGTGTTCGCTGATCCAAGTTTACGTTTAAAAGGCTAACTGATGGTTAGAATTAGAAACCTTTTTTTGTAATTTTGTTACAGCCAGAAATGTCCTCGTTTTTCATGAAATCAGCTGAGTGACCCCAAACGGTGCACAGAATCGCTCAGGTGATCACATCCAGCAGTCTCTGGAAGCCGAGTACACGTGGTCAGGCAGCGAGTCGTTAATCGTCCCTTTCTAAAGCCATTGAGACACTTTCAATATTAACCCTTTAATAGCTCATCACACAGACCCTATAGCAGAGAACGGCCAATGGCAGCAACAATATTTCTAATAACGATCCTTATGGAAACCGTGACTTGTCTAAAGAGGTAAAGATATACAAGAGTCACCTGTATTCAAGCAGGGATTCCAACTGTGTTAAAGCAGGGAGAAAAGCACCAATCGGGAAGCTCAGATATCATTAAATCAGAGGAGAATATGGAGTTGCCTACCTGGGCTCTTCATTAACCGGCACCCCACTCTGCATCGGAAGACAGGGAAAGCCTTCTGCCAGTTTGGCAAAGTTACAGCCTGTGCCCAGCCGTGCCAGGAAGCCACCATGCCCGAAGCGGCCCCAGCCAGCGGGGTCTTCATCAGGAGCAGAGGTCCCCCTGAGTCAGCAGCGCGCTGCTCGATTCTTCTATTCAAAGCCTCCCCTGCTCTCCCCGGCCGAGCTTAGTCAGACCTCGCTGACAGATCTAAAAAGCGAGAAACCCTCCATTCATCCTGCGCGACGGGAAACAAATGTATCGGGATCCCTGCAAACCACATAATACAACCGCACGGGGTGCATGCGCCGCCGCACGCATGCACGTTACCAGTGTGCCAACGCATGGGGGGCATTTAACAAATACTGAGAGCTGAGGCTTTTACCCTACGAGTGCCAGAGGGACGGACAGGCGGCAGCATCGGGGTTCTCACCCCAATCCCGGAGTCACTTTTTTGTATTTTACTAAATTTTGCATTTTTTTGCATTTCTTGTAACGTAATTACAACAACTCCTTGCTTTCTCCAGAATTCTTTTCTTTTCTTATTTATTGATATATAACTGTTTCAAATCCAAGAAACAATGTATCCAAATAATAATAATCATAATAATAATAGTAATAATAACAGTAATAATAGTAATAACAGTAATAATAATAATAAATAGTAATAATAATAATAGTAATAATAATAAATAGTAATAATAGTAATAATAATAATAAATAGTAATAATAGTAATAATAATAATAATAGTAATAATAATAATAGTAATAATAATAAATAGTAATAATAGTAATAATAATAATAAATAGTAATAATAGTAATAATAATAATAATAGTAATAATAATAAATAGTAATAATAGTAATAATAATAATAATAGTAATACCAGCCGCTGGGTGTCATAAGGAAACTCATTTGAAAAATACGGATGGTAAATATTAGTCTGGGCCGGGCCGGGCCGGGCCATTCCAGATAACGCTCTGAGTCATGGAGATGGCGGCTCCTGTTTGGATCATCGCGGTTTTTGGCTCTAAAGACTTCAGGAGCTTTCCTCGCGTCCCCTATGAACGGCCGGGGGTCCAGACAGAACCCGTTGGCTGGGACAGTGAGGGCCGTGGAGTTTGGATAACTTTAAAGACCCGGAATGACCGGCGCTGGGCTTTACAAGAAGGCAAAACTAGAATAATGTGCGTGTTTTTAAGCTTACGCAAAAAAAAAATTATAAAGTGAAAAATAGAGATTAGGACTTTTTTCCCCATTCATGCGTTTTTATTCTATTTTATTGGGAAATGGAACTGTGTTACAAAGGTGGTAGGGGCCACAGTGGAATCCAGGGCCCCCCACGACACGCAGCCCCTTCTTTTCCTCCTTGGCCAAAACCGAGGAAGGATGGAATCTTCTAGAGCCTCCCAATGAGGGGATATGTTAGTGTAAATCCAACTACTCCCAGCCAAAGATGAGTTTAAGGGATTTGCTCCAATTGGCTCCCAGTTTTAAGTATGGGGGGGGCTTTCTAAAAGAAAAGGTGCCTGGCCCCCCTGTCGCCCAGGTTTGTCGCTTGCTCATTGATGACCCTCAAGGTCGGCTTTGCAAGAGATGACCTTCAACTCTTGCCAAGCTGAGTAACAAATCTAGGCTGACCATCCCGGCGGCCACTGGCCAACAGGGACCCATAGTAGCCACGCGGCGCGTGGTCTCCGATCGGATCCGCCTGCCAACACGCAGAGCGAACATGAAAACGTGAGTCCAGCCCTTCGGAGTAGCTGAATATTAGCGGCCTCTTCAGTAAACTCAGCCTGCCCCGCCTGAGAAACGTCATCGCTCGCAACGCAAAAAATGTAACGCAAACCAAGCTGATGCCCGGTGGCCCCGTTACGCATTCCAACGCAGGGCCGCGCGAGGCTTTGTTATAAAAAAGCAAGTCATTGAAAGAAAAATCTGTCCTTTGAAACCCCGTGAAAACCCCAAGTGTTTTTATTGAACAGAAAAGGGGAATTTTTAAGATGCAGGAAGAAAATATGATATTTTAAGCAAAGCGCAGATCCGTTTCACATACAGTGGGACCTGCGCGGACAAAGCATCGTTATTCTTGTATCATTTCTCCAGCTGTTTTTTTTTATGTTGATTTCGCCAAAATAGGTCAAGGGGAAACCTTTCAAATTTATTTGATTTTTAGGTAATTTTTTTTAAAAAAAATTTATGGCGCTTTGCTAAATATTCCCTTTGTCACTTGATTTTTTTTTTAACTTATGCTGGTGTTAATAGGGTTAAAGCAGAGGTAAAATAAATATTTAAAATTACATTGTAAAAAAAATAAATACTATAAAATGATATATAAAAAAGGGAAGAACATCCTAACAGGAATAAAAATGTAGGGGTGCTGCGGAAATTACCACGACGTATTTAAAATAAGGCAAGGAATCAGCGCAGGCCCAGCGGATACTCATCAAAATAGCATAAATATTTGGCCGCATACTGACCACCCCGCCGCTACGTCACAGTAGTTTTCTATCGATCAGCGAACACAACGTGCCATTGGAACACAGGAGTGATGGGAGTGATAAAGGGCCATTGGAACCCAGGAGTGATGGGAGTGATAAAGGGCCATTGGAACCCAGGAGTGATGGGAGTGATAAAGGGCCGTTGGAACCCAGGAGTGATGGGAGTGATAAAGGGCCGTTGGAACCCAGGAGTGATGGGAGTGATAAAGGGCCGTTGGAACCCAGGAGTGATGGGAGTGATAAAGGCCATTGGAACCCAGGAGTGATGGGAGTGATAAAGGGCCATTGGAACACAGGAGTGATGGGAGTGATAAAGAGCCATTGGAACACAGGAGTGATGGGAGTGATAAAGGGCCATTGGATCACAGGAGTGATGGGAGTGATAAAGGGCCATTGGAACACAGGAGTGATGGGAGTTATAAAGGGCCATTGGAACACAGGAGTGATGGGAGTGTTAAAGGGCCTCTGTACCCCTATGAAGAGATTCCATTAAAAATCAGCCGTTTCCAGCTACAATAGTAATTTACAACATTAACCCCGTCTGCGCTGGATTTCTGATCCATTTCATGTTATTTTAATATCTACCTAACATAGTTATATTTGCATCAACAGGCGGCCGCAGCCTTAAAGTGCCGGAGCCTCCCCGCGATCGCCGGTCTGGCCCTGTAGGTGGTTATAGGTTTCTCACGGTGTTTCCCTCCTTTGTTTTTGTGTATATTTTGAGCTCTTGGCCAAACTTCAGGATTAAGCCCCCTCCTACCCACCAGCGCCTAATTAACGGTGTGCAGAGAGGGTTTAAAGTTGCAAGAGGGTCTCAAAGAGCGGTTTCAAAGTAACGAAGTCCCGCTGATTCAACTCCATGGTAGGTACAGGGATGTATATGGAATGGATGCTGCCTAAGCCGGACCCAGGCGTACGGTGTATGTGTGTGTATGGGTGTATGTGTGTGTATGGATGTATGTGTGTGTATGGATGTATGTGTGTGTATGGATGTATGTGTGTGTAAGTGTATAGTGTTAGAGTGAGTGTGTGACTGGATGGTGTGCATGAGTGGATGGTGTTAGCATTTGTGCACAAGCATATTCTCTTAACATGTCTCCTAAAAATTATAATATATATATATATAATGATAGATCAGAAGGAGCATGCTACGATTCCCAATACAAATTCTCCTCTGTTACATTATTGAATTATTTTATGTATGTTTTTTTAAATTTCTTTAAAAATGTTTGACGTATCGTGCTGACGGTTGTGAAAACGAATGGATTGAGATATCGTAGTCTACACAATTTACAAACAAATTCAAACACTTAATTATAAAACACTCTTCCCAGTAGCAGAACAAGTTTTTGTAGGTTAAAACAAGAACAGTCACCTGAAAGAATTTTGCCCTGAGATACAGAGGCATGGAAAACGCCGGTAAGTTATGTAAAATAATAAAAAAACAAAAAACTTTGCAGCTTTAAAAAAAAAAAAAAAAAAAAAATATCAAACTGTTGGGTATGTAAAACACATCTAAAAGTAAAAAAACAAAACAAACTACCTTTGATTCGTCCTCCAGATATAAAACGTCAGAATTACTAAACAGGTTGAAAAAGGAGATCAGTAACACTGTGGGAATGAGATCCTCTGGGTTTTTGCCCCAGTCTTAAGGTCTCAGGGCAAAAAAGCAGATCCTGAGGGTTTTTGCCCCAGTCCTAAGGTCTCAGGGTGAATGGGCAGATTCTCAGGTTTTTACCCCAGTCTCAGGGTGAAGGGGCAGATTCTCAGGTTTTTACCCCAGTCTCAGGGTGAAGGGGCAGATTCTCAGGGTCGCACACTCTGGAGCCAACTCCTTCGTAGTCTCCTGATTTCATGATATTCAATTATCCGAAATGGCGATTTCCTCCTTGCTATATGACAACTGGAATCCCTGCTTGAATACAGGTGACCATGGGCGTAGGAACCCCTAAAAATCTGGGGGGGATAGCATTTTTTCTGGTAGGGTATACCTGACCATTTCACCAACAGGGACTTTATGACATCACATTATAAATACATAGACATTAATATGAAGTTGGTCCCCCTTTGCCGCTATAACGGCTTTCACTCATCTGGGAACGATTTCCACAAGATTTTGGAGAGTTTCTGTGGGGAATTTTTGCAGCCATGCCTTTATGGACCTTGTTTTGTACACTGGGGCAGTCATGATGGAATAGAAAAGGACCTTCCCCAAAACCGTTCCCACAAAGTTAGAAGCATAGTGCTGTCCAAAAAGGTATATCACCTACAGCTCATAAAACGTTCTACTGGATGAATGGGAGAAAATTCCCACAGAAACAGAAAAATCTTACAACCACAGATGGACCCCACTGGACACGGCCACAGAGACTACTATGATGTATTGAAGGATCCATCTAAGACTCCTAACACGTCATGCACACAGGAACAGATCCACACACTTAAACACTTGAATAACATACACACACACACAATAATACACCCCAAAACATTCCCACCCTAATATACCTAGACACATGCCCACCATAACACACCTGGAAACATACTATCATACCCATAAAAACAGATGTGCACAATAACAAACCCACAAACATACGCTATCACACCCAGACACGCAAACACATCCTTCACTTACTCTGCCTACCCCTAGATTAACTCGTGGTGCTTTGTATTAGTGATGCCCTAGACCAAGTAGCACCCCGAAATATTCTCTTGTGTCCGAATGCTGTGACATACAGTGACACACATACTCATTTTAACCAGAAATAGGCCTGGATTTAACCCTAGGTGCCCCTGAGTTAAACATGTGTTACAGGGAATCATAATCTTCCCTTTAAGTACGACATGCCTGCTCATACACACATATACACTATCCATACACACATATACACTATCCATACACACATATACACTATCCATACACACATATACACTATCCATACACACATATGCACTGCCCTTACGCATGCCTGCCCACAAAAACACACACATACACTGCAATTGCCTGCACATACACACTTGCCAGTACTCACACATATGCACTACCCTTATACACGCCTGCCCAAACATACATAAACTGCTCACACACACACACGCCTCCCCATAAATATACACTGCCTTTGCACATACTTACACAGACGTATACACTATAAGACAAATACACTCCTTATATACACACACATATACACTGCCCATACAGACGTACACATATACACTGCCCATACAGACGTACACATATACACTGCCCATACACACGTACACATATACACTGCCCATACACACGTACACATATACACTGTCCATACACACGTACACATATACACTGCCCATACACACATACACTGCCCATACACACATACACATATACACTGCCCATACACACGTACACATATACACTGCCCATACACACACATACACATATACACTGCCCATACACACGTACACTGCCCATACACATATACACTGCCCACACACACGTACACATATACACTGCCCATACACATATACACTGCCCATACACATATACACTGCCCATACACACGTACACATATACACTGCCCATACACATATACACTGTCCACACACACGTACACATATACACTGCCCATACACATATACACTGTCCACACACACGTACACATATACACTGCCCATACACACGTACACATATACACTGCCCATACACATATACACTGCCCATACACACGTACACATATACACTGCCCATACACATATACACTGTCCACACACATATACACTGCCCATACACACGTACACATATACACTGCCCATACATATATACACTGTCCACACACACGTACACATATACACTGCCCATACACACGTACACACGTACACATATACACTGCCCATACACATATACACTGCCCACACACACGTACACATATACACTGCCCATACACATATACACTGTCCACACACACGTACACATATACACTGCCCATACACATATACACTGCCCATACACACGTACACATATACACTGCCCGTACACATATACACTGCCCATACACATATACACTGCCCATACACATATACACTGCCCATACACACGTACACATATACACTGCCCATACACATGTACACACGTACACATATACACTGCCCATACACATATACACTGCCCATACACACGTACACATATACACTGCCCGTACACATATACACTGCCCGTACACATATACACTGCCCGTACACATATACACTGCCCATACACATATACACTGCCCATACACACGTACACATATACACTGCCCATACACATATACACTGTTTTGCACATCAGACCGCCCCCTCGTCTTGCACATCAGACCCCCCCTCGTTTTGCACATCAGACCCCCCCTCGTTTTGCACATCAGACCCCCCCTCGTTTTGCACATCAGACCCCCCCTCGTTTTGCACATCAGACCCCCCCCTCGTTTTGCACATCAGACCCCCCCCCTCGTTTTGCACATCAGACCCCCCCCCTCGTTTTGCACATCAGACCCCCCCCCTCGTTTTGCACATCAGACCCCCCCCCCTCGTTTTGCACATCAGACCCCCCCCCCTCGTTTTGCACATCAGACCCCCCCCCCTCGTTTTGCACATCAGACCCCCCCCCCTTGTTTTGCACATCAGACCCCCCCCCCCCCCCCGTTTTGCACATCTCTTACCTTTCTCTTCTTCTCTTCTGCTTTCTGCTTGCTCTTCCTCCTCCCCTTCTGGTGGTTTGCCGCTCTAGTGCAGTGCAGCTGCGCAGAGCTGTTTCTGCTGAGCGCCGGGGCTGGGATATAAACGTCATATCCCATCGCCCGGCACTCAGTGACAGACAGCACACCGGTAAGTGTTGGACTGGTTAGGGAAATCCCCAACCAGTCCTGCACGCTGCAGCTGCTGATCGGGCAGCTGTGCACCGAGGGCACTGGGGGGGATTGCTCTATTATCGGTCCCCCCCGCATGATTTCCTGGGGGGGATCTGTCCCCCCCGTCCCCTACGCCCGTGCAGGTGACTCCATTCAGAACATCTTTACCTCCTGCCCAGTCATTGTTTCCATAAGGACTGTTATTAAAGCCAATTGGCTGCCACCGTTAGTATGTCATTGCAACAGAATCTGTGTTAAAGGCTATTAAAGGGTTAAAATACTCAGAGTTTCTGGGTCAGTTTGCAAAGTTCTCATAATTATTGTGGAAAGTTAACCGGTGCTTGGCTGCCCTCTGCTGGTAGTTTTAGATAATAGCGCACATTTTGTGGAATTCATACAAAAATGACTCAAACCTTAATCAGTCGTTGGTCTCGTCTTAGATTCAGGAGCCGTATGTCTATCCCATGCATGTTTAATACCCTCACTGTATTACCCTCTACCACTTCTGCTGGGAGGCTGTTCCACTTATCTACCACCCTCTCAGTAAAGTAAAACTTCCTTAATAGTGGTTGGGACAAGGACAGGCTCTTTAAGCATTTGTTTAAGTTGTAACTATGGCTTCGGGCCAAGATGTCCACACTTCATAACATTGTTGCAGTCTTTAAAGTTGATACCTTTTACTGGATCAACGCATAAAAAAGATCTTCTTTTTACGTTTGCCCAATGAAAGACATCAACTTCAACTAAAGGCTCAAATTTCACCTGGGCTAAAGCAGCTGCATCCAGTGTTCTTAATAATTTAATATTGCGATAAAATATACCCTGTCGCTCAGGCTGTAATAACAATAAACGCAAATAAAATATATTGATACATTTCAATAAAAAATAATAATAATTTCTATATCAATGACCACAGAAACGAATGCATTTTAACCATGAGGGCACCGTGACGTATTTCTCTTTGATGCTGCCGTAGACTTGAGACAGGGTATTGCCACCAGCTGCCCCTTCTGCACATGCGCCATTACTGCCGGGCACCGGGATATGGCGCCTTTTCAGGACTTTTAAGGAGAAAAAAGAGCCTCAGAGGCTGCAGTCCTCTATTGTGTTAGTGAGCGGATTCTAGAGATCACCGACCTCCCTTTTAACCCTTGAATTAAGCGCTGGTGATAGGGGAAGCCTGATCACCCAAATAGGCGATCGGCCCCCCTTTTATGTGGCCGAGGGGCGAATATAAGGGTGATCCGGAACGCTCCAAGTCATGAAACCTCGTGATCCTGCGTCGCCGGCACCTCATTCCCAACCTATGTATCTTCAAATAGAACGTTCCAAATTCTAACTCCCCGATACACTTCTGGTTTCTGTCACACATTCCAGACACAATCTCCGCCGTCACCATTGTCATTTTTTAAGGTTTTCATTGAATTTTTGTGCCGTTCTGGGAAATGTTATTGATGGTTCCATTAGGGGCATTTGCATTATTAATACCCCACAGAGCTCATTTACCTGGGAAATATCCGCCACCTCTGGCTTCTGTCTGGCTTTGCATCCACGGCATCTTCTGGGAATCTCCCGTCCGAATCATCCTCGCGTCCTTTTGATTCGGGGACCTGAGCATCCGGCAGCTCCGCCATCTGGAAGTTATTAGAAGACATATTAGAAAGTAGCCATGAAGTTAAGCGAAATCCCATAAAACGGCCCAAAGCCCACACATGCCCTCCAATCTACTGCCCCGAGCGCTGGGGGTCGTGCCAGCTGACAACAGCTGCGTGGATCTGGTGCCAAGTCTCTGGGGAGATTTTTGGCAAATCGATGTTTGTGTTCTGTGTTGCCTTGAATAGATTGCTACGTGAAACCATACAAGTAGGGCGGCAGCAGTGAGGCAGCCGGCACGGAGAGTGTGAGCTACAGCGAGACTAGACTCTGCACAAGGGAGAGGAAAGGTGAGGAAGGGAGAAGAAAGGTCAGGAAGGGAGAGGAAAGGTAAGGAAGGGAGAGGAAAGGTCAGGAAGGGAGAGGAAAGGTCAGGAAGGGAGAGCTGCGAGAGCGGCATGGATGATTAGGGAAGCATAGAGTGTGTGTATGTGTAGGTACATGGTGTTAGAGTGAGTGATTGCGTGGGTCTTAGTGTATGGTGTTGGAGATTGTGTATGAGTAAGTGTAGTGTGTGGTGTTAGAGTGAATGTGTGTTACTCTATGGTCTTGGCATGCGTGAATGCATGATATTAGCGAGAGTGATCAGGGCCTACCAGGATATTGAGAAATTTCCCAGTAGGCCGTCTGTCTATGGGCAATTGGCCATTGGCTACGAGAATGCGCCAGGGTGACGTAACGTGGTGAAAATGGGGCCGCTCACACGCAGTGTTACAGCAGCCAGAAAGAAGCCTCCAGGAAGGGGGTGGGTGAGAGGAGTATGTACATATGTATGTATGTATGTATGTATGTACATATGTATGTATGTATGTATGTATGTATGTTGGAGTGAATGCATATAAGCAAGTGTGTTAGCATGAGTGTGTGCGCAAGTCTGTGTGTTAGAATGAGCGTATGTGTACAATTCCGTATTGTCATGAGCATGTAAGTGCATAAGTGTGTGTGACAGTATGAGAGTGTCTAAATATGTGTGCTGTATGTGGTGCAATATGGGGATGATAATGGTAGGAGATGGAAACGATGGTGGTGAGGAATGAAGAGGATAATGGGGGAGGGGAGCTACTATTTTATTTGGTTTTTATCTACTGTGAATGCGAGTTCTGCATTTTCAAGAAATTTGTTTTCAGTTATTTATTTAAGTACAAGTCAAAAAGGTAAAATTCATACTTAATTTAAATATATATTATTTTGCATTATCCGGACTATATCCACTTGGTCCCAGCCCATTATATAACGTGATGGGTAACAGTGACATTGTGAAACAAGTGGGGTTTTTACGTATCGTTATGACTAATGTGTTCTTTAAATATACTTTAAAAACGCATGGTTTCTGAACAAAAAGAATATTGGGATTCCCCATACGTGCCGAGGGCACAATAACGGTGCCGTGAGACACGGGGCTCGTATTTAATTATTTCGGGGCAGGTTTTAATACCCAGTTTGGCTCTGTGAGCGATAGGGCCTGGGGTATACATTATACAGCGATATAAAGAGTTATCGCTCTATACGTACTGTGTGTTCTTTATTTTTTGGTACGATAGCCAACCGGTTCCCCAGGAAGCCAAACTAACAATATTACAGAGGAAATGTCTGTAAAAAGATTTAACCGACGATTGTCTGGTTTCCTGTCACAACGCTTAGGAACTATTCTTTTAAAAATTATAACAAAAAAAATTATAACAATAACACGTTTGGCTACAGCAAAATTCATAGCGGGGGATGGGAAACAAGATTTATATGGGATTTTTCAACAAGTGGAATTGATATTCAACGATAACGCAAAATACTTTGGCCTGAAATCATTCACCAAACCCAAATCAGCAACATGAGGGGCTCAGCCCTGTGGAGCTTATATATATATATATAATATATAATATAATATATACACACACCGTATATATTACACACACACACATATATATATCTACACATACACACACACACACATATACATAAATTCAACCCTTATATAAAGAAAGAAAAACGCCAGTCTTATTTCTGCTTCTTTTTGCCCTAATGAAGACCCGCTCTGTAATAATGTCAAAACATTAGCTATTTTGTATTCTTTTTATACAAAACTGGCGACAATATTTCACCCGCAGCGAAAAAAAAAAAAGACAATCACATGTTAAGCTGAGTGGGATAAAAGTCCTCCTTTGAAATAAACGTCCCTCCTGTACTTCGTTAAATGCTTTCTATCCCCTCTTCTTTTCTCCAAGCCGGACATCTTGAGAGCCACTCAAAGGGTTAAAAAGTCTTAGTAAATCTCCCATAGTTTCACTTTTACTTTTCATTCCCCAGGCTGGAGATTTAAGAATCGGGGCGTCAACTACCGTAATAAACATTTTGTTTTTAAACAAACGTTACTTTATCAAATACTGATACATTGTATCCGGTTATGTTAAAAAGTATATTTATCATCTGAATCGGTTAATATGTCCCCCAAACACATTTTATCAATGAAACAGACTCATCGCTAAAGCAAAGAATATTCCGGAATTTAATTCATACACCGTGCGTTTGGACGGTTACCCCATAAGCTTATGAGTTCTAAAAAAGAATATCCTTTACCCTATAGATATATATATAAGATGAAATATACCGAAGCATATAGAATACATCCTGTGCTATAACCCCGACCGGCTGTATAGAATACAATAAAAGGAAGTGCCTGGCCTTAGACTCCAATACAACAAATATTGTTAACCCTTTCATTGCTTCGCTGACCGAAAACAGTATTATTTATGGATTCACATACAGTCATCATATCCTGCAGAGCTGTACAAAAATACGTTCAAAATCTCTCCAGCATACGAGGCGCCAAACATTGTCAGAGGCGCCATTCAAACGTTGCTGTATCCGGGAAGGGCAGATATTAACCCCTTTTGGCAAGGAAAATGAGCTGAAGACCAGAGGGGTAACCATGTCAGCTATGGGTAGTAAACAAAAACCAGGACTTGGTAAGAGGGCTACAAGCTAACCCTTTCAGTGCTGGCACGGCCGCCTCAAGAAATATGAAGTTGCCATTTGGGTTGGGGCTAAGATACAAAGTTACAGAAGGACTGGGACTGCGATACAAAGTTTCAGAAGGCTGAAGGCAGACACAAAGTTTCAGAAGACTGAAGGCAGAGACAAAGCTGCGTTGGGCTGGCGGAAAGGGGTCCGGTTTTTACCTTTTGCTGGAGGCTGAATGTCCCTGATCTCAGAGCTGTTTGTCAAATGCAAAGTTTGGGATCCCCCGCCCTTCTAGGAAGTGCAAGGATTGGGTGGCCTTGAGCCCCCTCCCTTCAAGGAAGTGCAGGGATTGGGCGGCCCTGGCCCCCCCCTCGGGATCTCTGAAACTTTATTGCTAATAACTTTGTTCAGTGTGAGAACGTTATACACCATGCTTGGGTCTGGGGTTTCTGATTTAACCATTTGTTTAACAAAACATGCTTCTTGGTAACTTCCCTTCACAAATAAACAATAAGTAGAAAAAAGTCCCTCTATGTTGTTACGTAAAGCTAACACTTTCAAGAATAGGCTGTCTGTCTATACTGCCCAAGTGCCCTTGTTTATCTATCCAGTCCCTCCTTGGCCTCTAAATCCTTGTGTCCTTGTTTTCTACAGGATCAACAAGTCGGTTCAATATAAGTGTAACACTGTCTGTGTCTACACATCAAAAAAATAGTGTTTTATTCAAGAGTAGGAACATAGTGACATTTAGGTTGAAAACAAGTCCATTGCTTTCCTTCATGTTGCTGATCCAGAAGAAGCAAAAAACCCCACATTAAAGTGATTTCCAGAATAATCCTTCCTGATTCCAAAAACTAATCCCGTCCTTATAACCCGTTATATCCCTGTATATTCCTCATATTATATATTATATACGCTCCCCCGTATAACTAATCCCCTCCTTATAACCCGTTATACCCTGTATATTCCTCATATTATATATTATATACTCTCCGGCCGTATAACTAATCCCGTCCTTATAACCCGTTATATCCTGTATATTCCTCATATTATATATTATATACTCTCTCCCGTATAACTAATCCCATCCTTATAACCCATTATATCCTGTATATTCCTCATATTATATATTATATACTCTCCGGCCGTATAACTAATCCCTTCCTTATAACCCGTTATATCCCTGTATATTCCTCATATTATATATTATATACTCTCCCCCCGTATAACTAATCCCATCCTTATAACCCGTTATATCCTGTATATTCCTCATATTATATATTATATACTCTCCCCCGTATAACTAATCCCGTCCTTATAACCCGTTATATCCCTGTATATTCCTCATATTATATATTATATATTCTCCGGCCGTATAACTAATCCCGTCCTTATAACCCGTTATATCCTGTATATTCCTCATATTATATATTATATACTCTCCGGCCGTATAACTAATCCCATCCTTATAACCCGTTATATCCCTGTATATTCCTCATATTATATATTATATACTCTCCCCCGTATAACTAATCCCGTCCTTATAACCCGTTATATCCCTGTATATTCCTCATATTATATATTATATACGCTCCCCCGTTTAACTAATCCCCTCCTTATAACCCGTTATATCCTGTATATTCCTCATATTATATATTATATACTCTCCCCCCGTATAACTAATCCTGTCCTTATAACCCGTTATATCCTGTATATTCCTCATATTATATATTATATACTCTCCGGCCGTATAACTAATCCCGTCCTTATAACCCGTTATATCCCTGTATATTCCTCATATTATATATTATATACTCTCCGGCCGTATAACTAATCCCATCCTTATAACCCGTTATATCCTGTATATTCCTCATATTATATATTATATACTCTCCGGCCGTATAACTAATCCCGTCCTTATAACCCGTTATATCCTGTATATTCCTCATATTATATATTATATACTCTCCGGCCGTATAACTAATCCCGTCCTTATAACCCGTTATATCCTGTATATTCCTCATATTATATATTATATACTCTCCCCCGTATAACTAATCCCGTCCTTATATACCGTTATATCCCTGTATATTCCTCATATTATATATTATATACTCTCCGGCCGTATAACTAATCCCGTCCTTATAACCCGTTATATCCTGTATATTCCTCATATTATATATTATATACTCTCCCCCCCGTATAACTAATCCCATCCTTATAACCCGTTATATCCCTGTATATTCCTCATATTATATAATATACTCTCCAGCACTGCTCCCTGTCCAGATATGATAGTGAGTGTCCCGTAACGATGAAGGAACCGTCCACTAACACCAGCGGGGATCCCTCAAGGTAGCCAGAGCCAGAAAGTTCCCAGGTATGGCTGCCACCCCCCTGAGTTGCTGCCATAGTGTCACACAAGAATATTTTGCATCAGAAAATGTATTAGATCTGCCACTGACTGCCACATACCTTATCTTCCTTGAACTGTAAAAGTTTCTAAGTTTCTAAAAGTGTGACACTGATAAAAAAAATATATATATATTAGCGGCAGGTAGTTCAGTAATTTAGTATTTTTTTTAGTAATTTGTATTGTTATTTTTATTATTATTACTATTATTGTTACTATTATTATTATCATCTTTTATTTATTTATTTAGCGCAAGCATTTTCCGCATCGATTCTTGCGGTCCGAACATTCAAAGGGTCAGACAGAACTAGATCTGACAGACTAAGACGACCCGATACGTTAGATAAAGAGTGCCCCGGGCTCAGAAGCTTACAGTCTGATTTATTTTATAAACCGATCCGGCATGCGGAGACAGCAGGCATTGTGCGAGCGATACAGGAGACATTCCTCCCGTGTTGTGGGACGCCGTGTTGGTGACATTCTTAGATTATTCTGTCCGCGCTATTTTGTTTCTGTCAGGAGCCTCTGAGTCACGGCTGATGATAAAACCACCTCGGCTCTTCTAATGGGCGCTGAGACGGAAATCTAATTGTATATTTTAGGGAAATTCGGTATTGTAGGTGTTAATTTTTTTATGTTTTTTTTTTAATAATTATTTGTAGTTTACTTGTAAACATTTAGTCTGAGGGACCCAAAATTACAGGGGGGGGATTTTATTTCAAAAGAGGAGAAAAAGTTACAACAAGAGACCAGAATCTAACACAAGCGGGTCAAAGCCGTGGATGGAATGGAAGGGAGTTTTACTTTACTGAGGTAGATAAGTGGAACAGCCACCCAGCAGAAGTGGTAGAGGGTAATACAGTGAGGGTGTTAAACATGCATGGGATAGACATACGGCTCCTGAATCTAAGACGAGACCAACGACTGATTAAGGTTTGAGTCGTTACAGCAGGAGAAACCGGCAGACTATAGCGCCAGGAGATTCCGAAGCTCTGGAGATATTGGTACAGAAGAAAAAAATGACCGTGATCCTGTGAGCTTGCAATCTATTGACCTATTTCTAAAATCTTTCAGGTTTCATGGTTATTGTTGATTTGATTCTTTTGGTAGATGGATCGTTGTCTGGAGGACTTTTATTCTCCGCTGGCCACTTGAGTTTTTGGGATGGGGTGTTCAGTCTGAAATAAAGGTTTCTGGGCTGTCATCAGGGCTGGACTGGCGAGGGTCTAGCAGCCCAGCGGAAAGGCATATCAGGTGAGTTTGTGGCGATGTCCTCTAGCAGCCCCAGGGCATTTGTTTGGTGTGCCAGGTGGCCCATCGGGGCCTGGGCATCATCATTCATTGACACAGAAGGACCTCTTTTTAAAAAGCTTCTGTTCTAACTTCCCACCCATTGTCCTGAGTGTCTTGTTTTTATGGTCTTGTCTGGTGATTCCTCATTTGAGATCTTGGAGCATCAACGACACCTCAGCGGCTAAACTTCAACCTCACTCTCAGCTCCCAAGGGCCCTTCCAGCCACAGAAACGTGTGACACCGAGGAGATGGAAATGAATGGAAATTAATGGATTAAAGGATATGTTGATAGCACACGTTTTACCTAAGGGTTTGGACAAAGGGCCTGATAAAACTAGAACGGACAGACTAAGACAACTCGATAACATTAGGGAAAGAGGGTCCGGCTCACAAGCGGGCAACCACAAAGGTTCAAATTGTGTTGAGCTGACAGTCGAGTCAACTTGCCAAGGTCAACCCGACAGAGTTGGCAGAAGAGTGACAAACTGTTTACTTCTTCAACTTGGCTGCCAATTTGGAATCCATTAAAGTCGACTCTACTCAAGTCTACTGGACTGCCAACTCCTAGCTCTGAAAAGCAGAACGTCTCGTCTATTCACAGACAGTAAAGCAGAGCCCGGCTGGCTTTTGAGTTGTTCGACAAAATCAACTCAATGTCACAGGAGGCGAAGAATTGACCCAAAACTCCATTGAACCCAATATGGCTCCTCAACTAGATGATGAACTCGACCGCTCATTCCGTTGACTGACAAACTCAACCTCTTAGCTTCACGATCCATTCGACTGATTGACTCAATGGTCAGGAACTCAGCTTGACCCAACCTGACAGGAGACTCGCCTTTAACGACTCAACAGCACTCAACTCAGTTTGAGTGCCACTCAACTTTATATAGACAGGGTTGTAATTCTAATTGATTTAGTTAAGTGCCATCAAGCTGTTTCCAGTTAAGTCCGTCTGTCTCACCCAAACTTTTGGAACTTGACTTGTGGCTTTGAGTTAACATCTCCGACATACCTCAAAAAGAATATGGCAGCAAATAAAGAACTTTCTCCTAATAAAGAGCCAAAGCATTCGATGGCGAATGGTATAGTTTTCTATATTAACACATATTACTCTTTGGAATGTGAGCTCCTGGGATCACCACGTCCGAAGTATCAGAGATAACATCACCGAAATATTCAGTGATCGATTCTCTCGGACGCTGGGATGACTTCACTCTTCTTTTTAGAACGCTCTGTCATTCAGGAGTTCCGTGCCTCCCCTCATCCCATCCCAACGCTTCCGTCACGTCTGATACCCCTCCATATGTACAGAAATAGCCCCTCTTCCGACCTGGCAGCTATAAAAGCCAACTCTCCCCCCCGTCTCCCTCTATAGAAGGTCAGTCGCAAGAGTAGAGTTGGTTTTTGAGAACGGGACATTAATGTGAGCGGCTGTCAGCTGTCCACCCGACCGAGCTGCCTGGATTATCAGACTCCGCACCCTTTTCTAAGGCGTATTTATTTTTGGGGTGTATAGAACCGGTTTCAGAATGAATGTGGTACCCTGTGCCCGCTGTGGTTATGGAGTATATCCGCCCGAGAAGATAAACTGTATAGACCAGGTTAGTGAGCAATATCAATCATTCCAAATGTGATGCATTCGTCGCTCAGATATTAATAGAATTATTTCTCTTAAACCTTAAAAAGTTGGTTAAACCGAAGGTGCTGCTTTCTTTTAGTGTAGAAAACTTTTTTTGGTCCCCTTATGACATTATTTGCGCTGAACGTTCTTTTCTGTTGTGTATTAAAAGTAGAGTTTGAGATAATTAGAGACGGATAAAAACAGTTGACGTTATAGTTGGATTATTTATCAAACCTTAATCAGTCGTTGGTCTCGTCGTAGATTCAGGAGCCGTATGTCTATCCCATGCATGTTTAATACCCTCACTGTATTACCCTCTACCACTTCTGCCTGGAGGCTGTTCAATTTACCCTCCCAGTTAAGTTATCAAAAAGTTGCCAAGCAGATTAATAAAAGATCGTCTGTGATTTCCCCGGGAGAACTGTGACTTAATCCGTAAAACAGCCAATTATATTCTCTTGACAGATAAACTACTGTTCAAACGTTTGGAGTCGCTTAGAAATGTCCTTGTTTTTGAAAGAAAAGTACATTTAATCCATTAAAATAACATGAAATGGATCAGAAATCCAGCGCAGACGGGGTTAATGCTGTAAATGACTATTTTATCTGGAAATGGCTGATTTGTAATGGAATCTCTTCAAAGGCTTACAGAGGCCTTTATCACTCCCATCACTCCTGCGTTCCAACGGCCCTTTATCACTCCCATCACTCCTGTGTTCCAATGGCCCTTTATCACTCCCATCACTCCTGTGCCCCAATGGCCCTTTATCACTCCCATCACTCCTGTGTCCCAATGGCCCTTTATCACTCCCATCACTCCTGTGTTCCAATGGCCCTTTATCACTCCCATCACTCCTGTGCCCCAATGGGCCTTTATCACTCCCATCACTCCTGTGCCCCAATGGCCCTTTATCACTCCCATCACTCCTGGGTTCCAATGGCCCTTTATCACTCCCATCACTCCTGTGTTCCAATGGCCCTTTATCACTCCCATCACTCCTGTGCCCCAATGGCCCTTTATCACTCCCATCACTCCTGTGCCCCAATGGCCCTTTATCACTCCCATCACTCCTGTGTTCCAATGGCCCTTTATCACTCCCATCACTCCTGTGTCCCAATGGCCCTTTATCACTCCCATCACTCCTGTGTTCCAATGGCCCTTTATCACTCCCATCACTCCTGTGCCCCAATGGCCCTTTATCACTCCCATCACTCCTGGGTTCCAATGGCCCTTTATCACTCCCATCACTCCTGTGTTCCAATGGCCCTTTATCACTCCCATCACTCCTGTGCCCCAATGGCCCTTTATCACTCCCATCACTCCTGTGCCCCAATGGCCCTTTATCACTCCCATCACTCCTGTGTTCCAATGGCCCTTTATCACTCCCATCACTCCTGGGTTCCAATGGCACATCAAGTGTACATTGAGCTCTGAAGCAATAAAAAATACTTTATGTTTCTTATTATGCGGCTCCATTGTCTGACACTGGAATGAATAAATTCACATTTGTTCCAAGTCTTGTATTTATTACTATTATCTATAATGAAAAGAATGTAATAAAACAGGTGAAGAATTAACAGAATTCATACGCATCAGCATTAGATAATAGCAAGTGTGACAGG
The DNA here is from genome assembly GCF_027358695.1 of Spea bombifrons. NCBI lineage: Eukaryota > Metazoa > Chordata > Amphibia > Anura > Pelobatidae > Spea > Spea bombifrons. Next base: position 36,642,568 of record NC_071097.1, on the reverse strand, counting down.
ATCTTTTTTTCCAAAAATAGTAGGATTTTTGTTTTATTAAAGATGCTGTTCCACCCGCTCTGCTGAATTTGCAGCTTTTATAACTAAATGCAGCATTAGAAACATTGTTCCTCATACCTTCTAGGAAATGAATTTGCCTCATACCAATTTTTTAAATCGGGAACACTGTATGGTCATGTGACACAAAGGGAGGCACTGATTGGTCGTCACTATAGAAAGTGAAACAAAAAAGGCTTCTTAAAAGTTTCTGGGCTGTTTTTAATAAAACTCCAGAAGAAACAATAAATTGATAGATAGACTTGTGAAGGTATATTTAGCATGCTAGGCGGTGAAACTAATGTTCTGTGTAATTGGAACAGCACCTTTAAACACAAATAGTTTATTGTCTTCTTTTATGTTAAAATACAACAAAATGACATTAGAAAGGAAAAAAACCAATATTAGTCTATTTTAAAAATGGTCACAAAATGCAGGATTTATATAGACTAAAAACTATGAAAAAATAAAAAATTGAAGCAAAAATAGTATTTAGTCTGTGACATTATTACAATCACAAGACGCAGGGATGGCCCTAGGGTTTCTAGCCCCCTAGGCAAACAATGTTCGGCGCCCCCTGCTGTATCCGTGTACCTGCTGACATAGGGGAGAACCTGGTTGTGCTGCCCCCTACAGCTCAGCCCATAGGCAGCTGCCCCAGGTCTATCCCTGATATGATAAAGGAGGGGATAAATATGTTCATGGACCAATTTTTCATCTTTAACCCCTTAAGGACAATGGGCGGTCCCTAAACCCATGGAAAACAATGCATGTACGGGCTTTGTCATTAAAGGGTTAAATTTAGTTTGCTCTCGGCAGATCTCATGAACCAGAATCACAGGAAGGGGTTCTGAACACTTGGGCGTCAGGTTTCCATGTCTCGAGAAGCTAAATTCACCTCCTCAGCTGTTGCAGTTAGCGGACCCGATCCGTTACGGGAATTTCTGTTAGAAGGATTCTATTCTGAGATTGGGATATTGTGTCGTTACGATGTCATTTTGTAACAAGCAACAGACACAGAGGTCACATAATTAAGGTTTTGTGCGGCACTCTATAGGGTTTGAGAGGTTGGTAGATACATAGAACAGCCTCCCAGCAGATGTGGTAAATACAGTGAGGGAATTTAAGCATGAATGGGATAGACATACAGCAGGAGATATGAGTGACTAGATGGGCCAAATGGGGCCGAATGGGTTTGATCTGCTGGCATGTAGTCTACCTCCAGTTGTCTGATATATGTGTCCTTGGAGTTACCATAAGAAGCTTCTTAGGAAGCTTCTTAGAATTTTTATAGCTAATCAAAAATGTGAAATTATATATTTAATGTTTATTGATGAATCTGCTGCACCATTAAATCTAAAAGTTAAATCTATCGCTAAAGTGGGACCTGTAAATATCTTTGCGTAAAACCCTTTAAAGTCCATTTAGCCTCTGTTTGCATGGAGAACATGGGAATTATACCAAAAAAAACCCAAAATGTAACAGAACTGAGTGATCGCTGATGAATAAATAATGCTAGAAGCAGACAAAAAAGTTACAGTTTCCAGGAATACATCAGATTTGGAGATGCGTTCTAGATCTAAAAGGGTTCTAGGTTCCTCAAACAATGGTTAGATATTTGGAGCTTAAAAACTCAACAAAACACGATACTGTAGATTAAAAAAGTAAATCCTGAAGACATTTGCACGTCGGTATAAAATAAAAGGCTGTCCATTAACTCCATCCTGTCTTCCTTTTGTAGATATGGCACAAGGCTTGCTTCCATTGTGAGACCTGCAAGATGATCCTCACGGTTAATAACTTTGTGAGCTACCAGAAGAGGCCATATTGCCAGGCGTACGTATTCTCAAACCTAGCAGACTAGTCGTTTTATTGAATCGCTGTTTTCTTTAGTGATACAAAGTATCACCGATCTGATTTCCACAATGGAATGAATGACCCGCCTTGGAGAGGACGTTAGCCCCGGATATCGGGGAGAAGAGACGAGAAGGAAATGTAACAGGGCAATGTGTTACTTATTGTATCGCTGCCTTAATGTTGTTGATTAGATTTTTCCACTTAGTTGGAAAACCAACTTTAAGCTAAATTGAATTGTTTTTTCAGCAAAAATGTTAAATTAAGTAAAGCTTAAACAAAAAAATTATAAAAATGTGACCCTTTTTTCTTTTTTTGGGGGGACCGCAGACACAACCCGAAAAACAACACTTTTACAAGCGTTTACGAGACCCCAGTGAACATTCACGTAAAGAAGCAGTCCCAGGCCGTTAGCGAGGTGAGTTTTAGTCTTCTTTGTCCCAGTATGTGCGGGATTATTGAACGTATACATAATAACCTGTGGCTTTGACACACGGGGAACATTTAAAACCATGATATCATTCTACAAATACATATGTGGACAATACAGCTGCTGTCCGATAGATACCCTTAACTACAGGCTAGAGAATATATAATATATAATATGAGGAATATACAGGGATATAACGGGTTATAAGGACGGGATTAGTCATACGGCCGGAGAGTATATAATATATAATATGAGGAATATACAGGGATATAACGGGTTATAAGGACGGGATTAGTTATACGGGCCGGAGAGTATATAATATATAATATGAGGAATATACAGGATATAACGGGTTATAAGGACGGGATTAGTTATACGGCCGGAGAGTATATAATATATAATATGAGGAATATACAGGGATATAACGGGTTATAAGGACGGGATTAGTCATACGGCCGGAGAGTATATAATATATAATATGAGGAATATACAGGGATATAACGGGTTATAAGGACGGGATTATTATACGGCCGGAGAGTATATAATATATAATATGAGGAATATACAGGGATATAACGGGTTATAAGGACGGGATTAGTTATACGGGCCGGAGAGTATATAATATATAATATGAGGAATATACAGGGATATAACGGGTTATAAGGACGGGATTAGTTATAGGGGGGGAGAGTATATAATATATAATATGAGGAATATACAGGATATAACGGGTTATAAGGACGGGATTAGTTATACGGCCGGAGAGTATATAATATATAATATGAGGAATATACAGGGATATAATGGGTTATTAGGACGGGATTAGTTATACGGGCCGGAGAGTATATAATATATAATATGAGGAATATACAGGATATAACGGGTTATAAGGACGGGATTAGTTATACGGGGGGAGAGTATATAATATATAATATGAGGAATATACAGGATATAACGGGTTATAAGAACGGGATTAGTTATACGGCCGGAGAGTATATAATATATAATATTAGGAATATACAGGGATATAACGGGTTATAAGGACGGGATTAGTTATACGGCCGGAGAGTATATAATATATAATATGAGGAATATACAGGATATAACGGGTTATAAGGACGGGATTAGTTATACGGGGGGGGAGAGTATATAATATATAATATGAGGAATATACAGGGATATAACGAGTTATAAGGACGGGATTAGTTATACGGCCGGAGAGTATATAATATATAATATGAGGAATATACAGGGAAATAACGGGTTATAAGGACGGGATTAGTTATACGGGGGGAGAGTATATAATATATAATATGAGGAATATACAGGATTTAACGGGTTATAAGGACTCACTTTATGTTCCTCTCTCAGCAGCAGGTGATTGGGCCCTTTACCCTAAAGCCAGACGTTTTAAATGTTTCTGGGTTTAAACAATGAGCGAGGGAGAGCCGCAGTGTTCTAGAACGCTCAGCAGTCCTCTTTCTATTTCCGAGTCATGGCTGTTATCCCAGACCGTGCTATTTGTAGGTTCAGTCTGTGTCAAAAACAGAAACTCTTCCTTTCCAGCCGAGTCTCCGGTTACCCGCGGTCACCTGTCGGGCTGCGGATACGCCGGGCGTTACGCAACCTCTTCACCGGCTCGGCTAACATAAAAATGTTCTAGAAAGTAGCGGTTAAATTACTAAGTGCTGGAAAGGGTAGAAAGTGTGAAACCCTCCAGTGTTCTGTAGCTCAGGATTAAGAGGTTTAGTCTTTACTCAAAATGTGATTACTTCTGTAACCATCTTCCAAACCGTAACCAAAACAATACCACGCAGCAATAATACCCCCCAGCGCTGTATACAGTAATATAACCCCCAGCGCTGTATACAGTAATATAACCCCCAGCGCTGTATACAGTAATATAACCCCCAGCGCTGTATACAGTAATATAACCCCCCAGCGCTGTATACAGTAATATAACCCCCCAGCGCTGTATACAGTAATATAACCCCCAGCGCTGTATACAGTAATATAACCCCCAGCGCTGTATACAGTAATATAACCCCCAGCGCTGTATACAGTAATATAACCCCCAGCGCTGTATACAGTAATATAACCCCCCAGCACTGTATACAGTAATATAACCCCCAGCGCTGTATACAGTAATATAACCCCCAGCGCTGTATACAGTAATATAACCCCCAGCGCTGTATACAGTAATATAACCCCCAGCGCTGTATACAGTAATATAACCCCCAGCGCTGTATACAGTAATATCTTTATGAAGTCAGTTCTGTAATTAAAACAGCACGATGGTTATTTCTGCCAATTCTCGCAGATGTTAGCGAATTGGTTCTTAAGACAGATACTGGAAACACGTCCAACGCCGACCACGACGGGTTCTGGATAATAGCAAGAAATAAATTATGGTGGGGATTGCAAAAAAGAATAGAACCAACTGTTTCCAGACTTAAAAAAAAATATTTTCAAGTAAAAAAAATTTAAAAAGCACCATCTGCCATTTTTTTCAGAAACCTTGGATTAACTAAAATAACAATAATAATAATAATAATAATAATAATAATGATAATAATAATAATTTTGAAATGTGGCAATTGTACTTTACGCTGAAATTGTATTTATTTTTTATTTTGTACAAATGTATTCATTCTGCCAGCTATTCACAATTCTAACTTGTTTTATAGATAAAATACAGAGAAGAAGGAGAAAAATATAAATCAGTGTTTAATTGGGATTTAAAATCCAGAGAATTCGCTCACGACGGCAAAATGGAAAAACTCATCAATCAGGTATTTCAAGAACCTTCCAACACAAGTGATTAGTAACGGTTATGTTTCTACAGAAATATGTGACGAATGTGGGTCAAAAGCCAAAAAAGTATAATAATAATTCCTGTGTCCTCCTTACATACAAAAGATCTGTTATATAATGTCATTCCCAACATTATGAGATCATCACAGGGACCACGAACGGCCACTAAACATATCTGCTATACTGCTTCAAAATTTACCCCAACGCTGGATACAGTGATATACCCCCAGCGCTGTATACAGTAATATAACCCCAGCGCTGTATACAGTAATATAACCCCAGCGCTGTATACAGTAATATAACCCCCAGCGCTGTATACAGTAATATAACCCCAGCGCTGTATACAGTAATATAACCCCAGCGCTGTATACAGTAATATAACCCCCAGCGCTGTATACAGTGATATACCCCCAGCGCTGTATACAGTAATATAACCCCAGTGCTGTATACAGTAATATAACCCCCAGCGCTGTATACACTAATATAACCCCCAGCGCTGTATACAGTAATATAACCCCCCCAGCGCTGTATACAGTAATATAACCCCCAGCGCTGTATACAGTAATATAACCCCCCAGCGCTGTATACAGTAATATAACCCCCAGCACTGTATACAGTAATATAACCCCCAGCGCTGTATACAGTAATATAACCCCCCAGCGCTGTATACAGTAATATAACCCCCAGCGCTGTATACAGTAATATAACCCCCCAGCGCTGTATACAGTAATATAACCCCCAGCGCTGTATACAGTAATATAACCCCCAGCCCTGTATACAGTAATATAAAAATATATATTTTGTTATTTTACCCCATCTTTATTGATGTCTTAATTTAAAATCACTAGAATCCGGATTGTCTACAGGCAGCTTTCAGAATTGTTAATTTTTGATAATATACACTACTAGTAATATTGCAAAACATAATTGAATGAATTCTCAGATCCTCCAAAAAATACAATACAATAAAAAAGGTGCTTCCCTTGTATTTAGAATACGTATGATGTGGGAAAATCGTGGCTCTCTGATGTGGACCCAGAAATGGTGAGAGTGACTCAAACTCAGAATACTCTCAGCGATGTGAGTAAATGTCATTCTTTTGTATATATATAGAATTTTATTTATACAATTTTTTTGTGTGAATTCTTAATTGTCACGTGACCCAAAAAACCAAGCACTGATTGGTCATTGCCATAGAAATACTCATTTAAGCCTTAATATCTCCAAAATAATGATTAAAAAATCCAGTGATTGTCAAAAAATGCACGTCCAAAGGTTTGGGGTCACTCAGCTGTTTTAATGCAAAACAAGGAAATTTCTGGCTGTAACATAATTACAAAAAAGGTGGGAGTGATAAAGGGCCATTGGAACCCAGGAGTGATGGGAGTGATAAAGGGCCATTGGAACACAGGAGTGATGGGAGTGATAAAGGGCCATTGGAACACAGGAGTGATGGGAGTGATAAAGGGCCATTGGAACACAGGAGTGATGGGAGTGATAAAGGGCCATTGGAACACAGGAGTGATGGGAGTGATAAAGGGCCATTGGGACACAGGAGTGATGGGAGTGATAAAGGGCCATTGGAACACAGGAGTGATGGGAGTGATAAAGGGCCATTGGAACACAGGAGTGATGGGAGTGATAAAGGGCCATTGGGACACAGGAGTGATGGGAGTGATAAAGGGCCATTGGAACACAGGAGTGATGGGAGTGATAAAGGGCCATTGGGACACAGGAGTGATGGGAGTGATAAAGGGCCTCTGTACGCCTATGAAGATTCCATTAAAAATCAGCCGTTTCCAGCTACAATAGTCATTTACAGCATTAACCCCGTCTGTGCTGGATTTCTGATCCATTTCATGTTATTTTAATGCACAAAATGGGCTTTTATTTCAAAAACAGGGGAATTTCTAAGTGACGCTAAACTTTTCAACGGTAGTGAATATGAAGTAAAGTTTTTTTAACAAATGAGTTTTTCCCTATCTTCTCAGATGAAATACACAGAAAACTTTGAACAGCAGACTAGGAAAGGCAGCTTCCCCGCTCTGATCACTCCTGCTTATCAGACAGCGAGGAAAGCCGGTCATCTGGCAAGCAGCGTAAGTCGCTCGGCTCACAATGTTCGGAATGAAAAGCCCACGTGGTGCCAAGGATTTAGACTGATCCAGTGGCCGGGGGCCACGACTTCTAACGTTAAAGGAGACACGTTCTAGAAACAATTGCTGTTCTTCAAACTCCAAAGAAGTTCTAAAGCAGAAGAAATGCTAGAACAAAGAGACAAAATCTAAAACTAGAGTCTTAGATGGAAATTTAGTAAAAGAAACGGCCTCCCAGCAGAGGTGGTAGAGGGTAATACAGTGAGGGTATTAAACATGCATGGGATAGACATACGGCTCCTGAATCTAAGACGAGACCAACGACTGATTAAGGTTTGAGTCGTTACAGCAGGAGAAATGGCCGGTCTGATAATAATAATAATAATAAAAATAATAATATTTCATATTTGTTTAATTTCAAGAGAATAATTCGATTTATTTATTCATTTAATAATAAAAATACTTAGAATTATGATTTTATTTTAAGTTATTTTTAATTTGCTGATGTGCAGCTTTGCTATAGGTAGTCATATGAACTACTTATTACCGGTATTTATTAATTTATTATTTTTATTTATGGCAAGATTTGTCTTTTCCCTTTTAAATGTATTTAATTATTTTTGAATTTATTTATTTTTTACAATGTTACTGCTAGACATAAAACGACCCCTCAATATACATACAGACTAGACAACATTTTAACCCTTCTCTGCCTCTCCCCCCCCCCCGTTGGACATTTATTTCTATGGGTATACAAGGGAAATACTCAATAAATAATATAAAATAATAACAAATAAATAAATATAAATAATAATAATTATAATAATAATAAATAATTATATTAATACTTATTAATATAATTATTTATTATTATTATTATAATAATAAATAATTATATTAATATAATTATTAATATAATTATATCAATATAATAATATAATTATTATAATAATAATAAATAATTATATTAATAATAAATACCGGTAATAAAATAATAAGAAATAAATAAATATAAATAATAATAATTATAATAATAATAAATAATTATATTAATAATAAATACCGGTAATAAAATAATAAGAAATAAATAAATATAAATAATAATAATTATAATAATAATAATAAATAATTATATTCATAATAATATATATTCTGGGGTTTGTCATTTTTTTGTCACCTCGACGAGCAGGTGGAGTACAAGAGAGGACACGAGGAACGCGTCTCCCAATACACCACGGTGGTCGACACCAAAGACATCTTACACGCCAGAACCGGAGGGCAGCTCGCGAGCGACGTACGTTAACAGCCTTCTTCCAAACCTCAACCGGCTCCCAAAATAAGGAATTATGACGATTTTGTGTTTTCTTTAACTCGTCAATTTTTTAACCAAGTCAACAAAATAAAAACAATAAAGAAAAGACTTTCTATTAATTCCAATAATTTACGCCTATATAAACAGCTCGACAAATGAGGTTAAATGTATTTATTTAGCAAAATGTTATTTTTAATGTAATTAAATTACGGGTAATCTTCCCCGGGGCAGAAAGTAGTAATTTTTCTGGTGAATTTTCCCCCCAGCTCCAATCATAAATTAATTTGTTGAATCCCCCAAAATTCTCTTTTTTTAAAAAAAAAAAATCCCCAAATCCATTGTTTATGTCTAATTTCTACTTTGTACACTTGATAAATTTGTATCAAATACATGAATTTTCAATCTTTAACAAAAAGCATAATTAACTGTTGATTTTCACGTGTTTTCAGGCAAAATACACGGAAGATTATGAAGAGCGGAGAGGGAAAGGAAGCTTCCCGGCCATGATAACACCGGGCTACCAAATCGCCAAGAAGGCAAACGAGCTGGCTAGTGATGTAAGTCACCCCAAAAACGTACGCTGTGTGTGAATTAACCCTTCAAAGACCAGGTGAGCGAGGAACGCACGCAAGAACAAGTTCTTAAGGCAGACCAGCGTTCTTTAGAAACCCAGAATCTACGGGCAGATCGGCCCCCGGCGGCCCCCGTCTAGTCGCCCGTTTCTCCTGCTGTAAAGACTCAAACCTTAATCAGTCGTTGGTCTCGTCTTAGATCCAGGAGCCGTATGTCTATCCCATGCATGTTTAATCCCCTCGCTGTATTACCCGATACCACCTCTGCTGGGAGGCTGTTCCCATTTACAACTACTACAGCGCTGTTATGTTTAGCACAAGTGCATACCCTTGAGGGTTTTTACACCATTATTCGCAAATCACGATGCAAAATTGAAATAATTAAAGCAAATCGATCACTTTTTCCAAATTCTACAGTTCTATACAATAAATGCAGGAAATGGAAATACTGGATTAAAACGACCAACCTAAAAAGCCTCAGATTTCGACCTGGTGAATTATCACATATTGGGTGGAGATCAGAGCTTAGTGAATATGCCCCTTTAGTCCAGGTCCGTTACTGATCTGTGGCCAGCGTAGCGAACCCTGAATCTGATTGCGGGGGGATTTGCGGAATTTTGCCGGTAAATGATGTTTTGGGAAAAGCGTAGAAATGTTTGACTCGTTGCTGGCGAGTTACCAGGCAGAGCTCATTAAATTATTCAGCGTTTTCCCGCGGCCAGATGGCGAAGTTTAATCAGCAGGTAAAGCCAAGGAAACGAGAAAAACAGAATCCCGACTTATCGAGGAGGAAGGAGAATTCCGGCCGCAGCGATTCAATATAAATATAATTTACCCAAATACGGATACTTTGTTATTAAACATTTCATTGTTAAACGAAGGCGGCGGATGCTAGGAGAATAAAAACCCTTCCGGATACAGAGAAATGATTATATGTTTAGAACTTAATATTTTTATTAATCTTTAAAAATACGTTGTTTTCTGGGAAATTATTTGTTTGGTACCCAATTATCTCCAACGAGACCGCGTGCCAGGAGAACGCTCGTTAAATCTATTTCTGCCAATAATGAGAAATTTCCTTTATTTAGAATATGCCCCCTAATGAAGGAGGTTTTTTATTTTTAGGGGGGGAGAATTTCAAAGTTTTTGGACATTTTTATTATTTTTTCGGTCTCTTTATAAAGCCTTTTTGGCATCGCTGAGAATATTTATGATCTTCATCCCTCGGGGTAGAACATCTGGACTCCCATTTTGCTGAAAAATGACACCTGGGCTTTATCTGCCCCCCATCTAACACTGCGGGGTCTACTTTTTACCCCTTCACTCCCAGTGCATTCAATTACAGGGCAGATAGAACGGCTCCTTGATCTTTTTCTAGGTGATGGATTTGCAGGAATAAATATTATTAATTATTATTCATTTCTATAGCGCCATCCTATTCAGTAGCGCCGTACAATAAGTAAATAAAGATGACACAGTGCATCAAATAACAATTTGGGCAGAAACAACCGATAAGGAGGGCCCTGCTCAAAGGAGCTTACAATCTAGAAGAGAATTAACTCTATAGGCTACTGCAAAAAGAATGAAGTCCGTCTCTAGGAGCAGCGCGTCAGCCTTTCCTATCCCTAAATATGCCCTGAATAATAAAACCCAGCCAGACAGGCAATTATTCCTATTGCCCCCAGGTAGGGTTCCTTCTATCTGTATATGTGCGCCAGGAGCAGCAATCTTAACTCCCTGTTCTTAGGATCTGCATGCTTATTCCTCCCCATTAAGTTATCGCTAAGTAGCCGACTGATTGGCTCAAACAGTCTTTTTCAAGGGGGAAGAAGAACTTCTGGGGGGGGATGATATTCTAGTTCTGCCACCTTTTGCCACAGACCTCTCTAATGTGAAATTACCCCTTGATTTTTAATTAAATATATCTGAAAAAAACAATTGCACCAAAAAGCACAAACTATAAATAATTTCAATACATTAAATTACTTCTGCTAAAATCTTTACTAGTTACAGCATTCTTATAAGAATTCACCTGCTTCTTGAATTTATGCTTTAAATGCTAGAATTCACAGTAAAATCTGACCCCATACAGCCTGCCGTCTCTGCGAGGTTTCATTAAATATTAATTTTATATATTTTATTTTTAAAAAATATATATTTTTTAAATGCCCAAATCCCCCCCCATATTTATGATGATAATAATAATAATAATAATAATAATAATAATAATAATAATAATAATAATAATTATTATTATTATTATTATTATTATTATTATTATTTTATTTATTTTTATTTTATTTATTTATTTTTTTAATTGAACCTAATCAGTGAAAATATCACTTATCTTTCTGGCAGATTAAATATCACCATCGCTACGAAACGGAGATCAAAGGCAAAGCCAGCCAGACAGCTGCGACAGATGTGACTTCTACAAAACAAAAGCGGGATCGTTACAGCCAGGTATGTAGCGACAGCCGAGGTGGGACCGCTGCGCTGCAGACGTGCCAATCTCACGTGTTATCTGCTGTCTATCAGCGCCCCGACGCCAATTCCCATCCCGACTACGCCGCTACTTTGCATAAACCCGGAAAAGCAAATATCAAAGGAGGGAAAATGCACCTTTTGATGGCTCCTTAAGAGCGAAACAAAGCCGTGGTGGAGGCATTTTGTGAGATCAAACAATTCAAGACGGAAACATCGTCCCCAAACAAGCAATTGTAATTGTAACAAAAGAGAACACCCCGTTCTGGTGCTTTATTTGGCTGATTAAAAAAAAAATAGTTAAAATTTTTTTATCTCATCCGTCTACGCCGGTCCAAATCTTATATTTAATAAAACAGAACGATGGCCCGGAAGATAATAAATACGTTATTAATACTGTGATTATTAATTAAAAAAAACCATACAAAAATAATTACAAATATTAATAAATTAAATATGAATAAATTCATAAATATTAATTGGAAATTCCATTAATGTCTATGCCGTTGGGTGTAGATATCTTGACTAATTGAATGGTGGCTGCTCCTCTTCACTGTTGGGTTCTGGTAGCCTTAGAAGGATGAGTGACGTGTGAAAAGGTAAGTCCATGGGACTAATAGTCAGTTTAAAGGATTTTGACCCCCCCCCATATGCCCCAAAGACAAAGACTTTATCAGAAGCCAAGATGGCGCCATCGATGAGCCCTTTGATGTCATGTCATGTCTGTTCTCCAACAGGATTACCTGGAGGAAGACGAGGAGTATCGTGGAAAGGGAAGCTTCCCAGCGATGATCACCCCAGCATATCTCAATGCGAAAAAAGCCAACGAGATGGCCAGTGATGTGAGTAGCTTCATGAGAAGGTCCAGCGTGACCAAGCAGAGCAGATGACGATTTATATACTCTGTAGAAAGCAATGACTTCATTCCGGTTATACAAACTCGGTGGCCGGTTCTGGAACACTGACCGTAATTTCAACATAAGATGAGGATGATGTCCATGCTTTCATACGTCATGGTTTTTGGTGCCACCTTTACCTCCTTCATTAAAGATCTCAGGAAAAAATGTTCCTCTTTGAAGGTACTTGAAGGGTTTGTAATTTAAATCAATCATCAACCAAACCCTTCCCTGGCATAAGTTATCTAGTAATTTCTCTTCTTTCTTCTTTGAGCTAAAACACCAACCAGCATGGTGGAAAGTGGCAGACCGGGCTCTATCAATATGATTTCATTGGTAGAAGGAGCCGTTAAGTGTTACGATGTAACCGTCCCTCTTGTCCCCTTCTTGACGTCTTCTTACTTTCTGTATTCCAGATCAAATATAAGAAAGATTTCACGAAGATGAAAGGAGCCGCTCATTATCATTCCCTCACCACCGAAGACAACCTCACCCTTAAACGGGCTCAGAATGTCAACAAGCTGGTCAGTGAGGTAAGAAGCAGAAGTCTAGAATGTTCCGGTAGATCGGCCCCGTTCGGCCCCATGTAGTGTCCCCGACGTTTCCTGCTGTAAAGACTCAAATCTTAATTAAAGTTGTAACTTTGTTTCCTTGGGTCCTTCCACCCCCCCCCCATCTCATCTCCAATCCCTGGCATTTTTTTTTTTTGCTTATAATTCTGTTTTCCGAAACTACAGATATTTAATAAAATTCCATTTTTTTCTGATAAGAAATACAGTTACAGTATTTACAGCGTTCCATATTTTAATCTCAGTGGCACTCAAAGCGTCAGTCGTAATTATTAGCGTTGCCGGTTATTTGGTGAAATAAAGTCCATTTTTTTGGATTTTTTTTTTCTTCATTGCATTATTTTGAACTAATCGGGAAATAACGATTTTATAACTTTGCTCACGGACAGGTGGAGTATAAGAAAGATTTGGAAAACACCAAAGGACACAGCATTAATTACTGCGAGACGCCCCAGTTCAGGAACGCCAGCAAGGTTTCCAAATTCACGAGCGACGTGAGTATCCGGCAGCTTGGGGTCTGCTTCTAAACCCCCCCAAAATATAACATTAGCGTGGAAACGCGTGTTTCTTCCTGATAAGCCGACGAGGTTTCTTAGCAGCTCAGATTAACGGCCCTTTTCCCCCGGATTCCAAACAAAATGAAATCTCCGGCCACCTTTTGGGCCGCGCCGTGCGGGGATTTGCTTATCTAGCATTAGCATTTCTTAATTAGCGTTAAGTATTGGCGCGTAATCCCCGAGGAGCGAGTCTGGGGGGGGGAGGGGGGGGCAATCGCCGCGCTAATTGACTTCCTCGGAAATTGGAACTAATGTTCAGGCGCAACTTTGTTTCCTGATTGTTAATGCCCCGAGCTGCGGCGATCTACCCCCCGGGGGGGGGTAATTAATACATCGTTAACCCCGTGAGCACCTTGCAGCCCACATTGAGGGTGATTTAGAAAAGTGTCACAGAAGCAGAAATGGGTGAAAAACCCCAAGATATGTTAAATATCTGCTCAACATCATTTTATGGCAAAAGAACTCATGTTTGTAGTGAATCGCGGAGTCGGTAATCCCGTTCCTTCAGCCCCTGCACCCATCTTTCTTTCCAATGTTTGCGGGGTATGAGGGGATCGCAGGGTTCTACGGCCCTAAAAGCCCCGATAATGTGTATAGAAACAGCAGGGAACGGCTTTATAAATTAAACGGGGTAAATAAACCCCATTATTCTTCTAATAAATGCCCCACTCAGTTACACGGAAACGTGTTTTTTTCTTGCATGTTATTATTGTTTTTGTTTCATATAGCGCCATCATATTCCGTAGCGCTGTACAATGGGATATGGTTGGGATGAAGTCTTCTGCTCGTTGTCCGAGGACGTTGTGTATTTATAAACGCGATGATATTATTATTATTATTATTCTTGTCGCGTTTTAATGACCCCTTTTGCCCCTTTTGCCTGCCTGGCGATGATCTCGTACCTACAGCTCAAGTACAAAGAGAAATACCAGAGCCAGATGAAGGGTCATTATGACGGCGTGGGAATGGACCGGCGCACGCTACACGCCATGAAAGCCGGGAGCCTGGCCAGTAACGTGAGTGAAGCCCGCGCGCCCCCACAACATGCAGGTAGCCACAGACGCTATGATGTCATTCCTGATCCGGACGATGTCATGTCTTCCAGGTAGCGTATAAATCCGAGTATAAACACGACGACGTGAATACCGACCATTATTACTACCCGGCCACGCAGACGCCGTCCTACCAGACCACCCGGAAGTTGGTTCCACTCAAAGACGTAAGACAAACATTCCAGATTCGGGACTTGGGGGGCAGACACCTTTACTCGGGAACTGCATGATTATTATTCCTCCCCACTGAATAACCGGTTCTGTCGCAGCCAGCCATATGTTTCAGCTTCCTTTAAGTGAAATTTTAAACATTAATGCTTGTCTGAGGTGGGTTTTAGCGCTGTGGTCAGCCCACCGGCAGGGGGCGCCTATGCGACACCATGTATAAACTTCATATTTATTTATTTAATACATTTAAAGAAAAAATAAAATTGTCTGAAAAATGAAATTTTCTGCTTCTAATAAAAAAGCCGATTTTAAATATTTACTTTTCTTTTTCTGATGATTGCCTCCCCCGCAGGTCAACTACAGGCAAAGCATCGACAAATTAAAATACAGCTCGGTAACCAATACTCCCGAAATAGTCCTAGCCAAGGCCAATGCCCAGCAGCTGAGTAACGTGAGTCCCGGGGTGTCCCAGTCCTGTCTGTGCGAAAACATGGCGTCCCACGTGCCGCCTCGAGCCAGTCCATTACACAACACACAGGAAACATACATAGAGGGTGAAAAAAATAGTTCAAAACACACAAAAATAGCCATTTTTCCTCGACTCCTACATATTAAAATTAAAATAATCAATATCTGTGTATCAGACCCCACCTTGTGTATAAAATGGGAGCTTCCATCTTAACTTCCTGTTTCGGGGTCTGCAGGATGTTTCCTCCCAACGAAGTTCTCTCTCCCCTGTTGTTAAGTTGCTGATTGGTTCTTGCAGCCTTTGCAAGCATGGGGGGGGGGAGGGCAAGAACGTCAGGGCAGGAAATTGATTAGATAATGCTGACTCTGCCACCGGCTGCCTCCGACCCCAGCATATTTGTCCAGGAATATTTTAATTTTTATAATATTCCAATTGTTTTATTTGGCCTTTCCATACACTGTATATACTGTGTGTATATATATATAGATAACAGCAATATATAGATAAATATTGAATTCTTTCCAAGGTCACTTTATACGCTAATAATGAAGCGCTATAGGCTACTTCCTGTGATTTTTCAAAATGGCTGCCTATAAGTACGAAAACGTATGAATTTATACATAAACGTTAATTCTTTCCTATATAAAAAGGTTTTTTTTTGTGATGTGGGGTGGGTGCTGATCTTATACGTTGCGGAGAAGGACTAAACCTTAATGTTTTTTAGTTGGAATAGAAATGTATATATTTTTTTATATATTTTTTAACTTATAACAGTTGAATTATCGAGCCGAATACGAAAAAACTAAGACGCATTACACGCTCCCTCAAGACGTTCCGGAAATGATGAAAGCGAAGGCAAACGCAGAACTTTATAGTGAGGTGAGCTTGAGTGTCCCTGGAGGGTTGTCAATTCCCTTACAAAAAAATTACTGCAGTTTTTCTGCAGTTTTTTGGACATGAAAAAACTGCAATACTGTACTTTTACTGCAGTATTACTGCACATTTACTGCAGTTTTACTGCATTTGTACTTCACTGTACTGCATTATTACTGCGTATTTACTGCGCTTTTTTTTTTTACTGCAATTATACTGCATTGTACTTCAATGTACTGCAGCTTTATTGCAATTGTACTTCCGTACAAAAATAACTGCAGTACAACTGCAGTACAGTGAAGTACAAATGCAGTAAAACTGCAGTAAACGTGCAGTAATACTGCAGTAAAAGTACAGTATTGCAGTTTTTTCATGTCCAAAAAACTGCAGAAAAACTGCAGTAATTTTTTTGTAAGGGTTTGCATACGAGATCAATATTGACATCACTAAATGGGTGGGGCTTCATGTTCATTACAATAAGTGGTCAGATACTATACTGAGAGTGTGGTGGATAAGTGGAACAGCCTCCCAGCAGAAGTGGTAGGGGGTAATACAGTGAGGGTATTAAACATGCATGGGACAGACACACGGCTCCTGAATCTAGGACGAGGCCGACGACTGATGAAGGTTTGAGTCGTTACAGCAGTAGAAACGTTGTCTCCCTGTCCATTTGCAGAATAAGTATAAGGAAGGATGGGTGAGGAATAAGGGTCACGGCTTCGAGATGCATCTGGATTCCTTGCCAATTCTGGCGGCCAAAGCTTCGAGGAACCTCGCAAGTGATGTAAGTGGAGTACGGCGTGTGATGTAAAGTAGTTTTATCGGCACGTTCTGCAGGGTGGGTGGAAGGGGCTTCGTCTCGGTAAATAACGATAACGACTTCCGCCCCGATCCACAGATTAAATACAAGGAAGAATACGAGAAGAGTAAAGGGAGAGCGGCCGCAAACAGTGACTCCCGGCTCCTCCACTCATTACAAGTAGCCAAGCGGGACAGCGAGGTAAGGGACTTCCGCTAACATGCGCCTCTATCCCAGCCGTACGGCACATCCAGTGGCACATCCAGCGGCACATCCAGCGGCACATCGCTGCCATACGGCTCTATGAAGGGGTACCGGCACTTTAAGGCCAGTGGCCACTGGGCGACATATCTGTGGCCATTACCCGGATACGAGCGGCAGCAAGTTACATGTTTTATTCGTACAGCTTGCCGACGCACAAATCCAGGAGGCGGCCACACGCCGCGAGGTCCGATCAGTTAGTATGTGGTCCAACCAGCCACTAGCCCACAAGGCCCAGTGTGCCAGATGGCCAGTCCGGACCTAGGCCCTACCATATGGATCTGTGAGGGCGTTATAACTGCCTTATCCACCCCTCATTACCCCGCGGTTATACGGCTGTGCAGCCTGATGGCGGAAACGTTGGGTTGAGGCTCATCTCTCCTCAATAACTTGTATAGTTTTCCTTTTTTTGTAGTTTCTGTATATTTTTCAGTAAACTTTTTATTTTTTTGGATGTTTTCTAGATCCACTACAAAAGGGGATTCGAGGAGAGCAAAACGCATTTCCATTTGCCGATGGATATGGTAAACCTCGCGCATGCCAAAAAGGCTCAGGCGCTGGCCAGCGACCTGGACTACAGGAAGAGACTCCACGACTACACAATCCTCCCCGAGGACATGAAGGTGAAATGGGCCAGGAAGGCCTACGATCTCCAGAGCGAGGTAAACACCTGAGCGGTGCGCCATCGCTAAAGACGGACGGTTCCGCTCACTAAGCCTCGAGCGCTCGGTCGGGTCAGGGAAGTAACCGCTCGACGGCGCTCAACCAACCCCACTCCAACAGTAATTGACAATTTCTGAAGGCACTTAACTGGTTAATGGTTATTAATGGTGTAAAATACTCTAATTTTAGTCCACATTTTTTTCTTTTTTTATTTAATTTTATTATTTTTTGCTCCCATTCCAGCTCCAGTATAAATCCGATCTGTCCTGGATGAGGGGCGTTGGGTGGGTCGCAGACAGGAGCCTGAACGTGGAGCAGGCCAAGAAAGCCGGAGACCTGATCAGCGAGGTAACCGGGAGAGATCGGCGAATCCCCCGCCGCGCATGTTTTATAATAGCTGCTTCGTTACATTGTATCAGATTGCATCGAGCTGCCAGCGTGTTACATTAACACAAACCACGTCTATCACCCCAGGGCGTGCGCCCTCATCCTATAGAATTGTGTCATTCCCTTCCTTTAAGTTCTCGGTATATTGAATCCTTCGTTCAGAGATGAAACCAAGAACGGATCAGTAAAGGTCAAATCGAAACGTTACTGATATAAAATCCGACGTGTTTTTTTTTTTACTGTTCCGGGCATTGTAATGTTCTCCTGATCACGCTCAGAACTGTAGGCTGTTTAACCCCTTAATGACAAAGCCACATGTACGGGCTCAAAATGCATTGTTTTCAATGGGTTTTGGGACCGCCCATTGTCCTTAAGGGGTTAAGGAGGTTGTTCCATTATTGACTTTTGATTGGATGTTTTAATACATTGTTTCCATTTTTAAAAAATAGTCCGTTTATTGCAGCCCCAGTCCTGCCATTTTAAAGGGGTAAAAACCAGGGACCCTGTAACCTGCTTGGGGCATAACTTCAGCTTTAAGGAAGTCATTGGAATGTACTAATAAATGTTGTTTTTTGGGGGGGTTATTCCTCTCCGTGCAGCGAAAGTATCGTCAGAAAGCCGACATGCTGAAGTTCACGAGCGTGGCCGACAGCCCACAAATCAAGCACGCCAAGAAAAGCCAAGCGCTGCAGAGCGATGTGAGTCCTTCATCCCGTGCGCAAGTATCTTTGTGATGCATGAGAACAGGTGCGAGGGAGGCAGCGTAACCCGAGAAAACCAGCAGCGGCTTGAAATAGATCCGAGGTTTTACTTCTGATGCCTGGCGAGCTTTTAACTAAGAATCATTAAAACGAAACCATCTGCTAATGTGGCGCGCATGTACGGAGACGTCTCGGTCTGCATTAAGCAAAAAACAAACAAACAAAAAGTCTTTTTGGACGAGTTTTAATTCCTGGAATTATCTGGAAACTTTCTAACGAGTTCCTGATTTCCGCGATGCGTTTATAGAGCAGGAGATGCCGCCGGCATTAAAAATTCTATCATTTCCATAGAACTGTTAATAGGACGTTTAATGGAATCTTTCAATACAACCGATGTACATCATTTATAACATTATTATTAGACTGAGAGGGGGGTAGATAAGTGGAGCAGCCTCCCAGCAGAGGTGGTAGAGGGTAATAGAGTGAGGGTATTAAACATGCATGGGAACGACTGATTTAGGTTTGAGTCGTTACAGCAGGAGAAACGGGCGACTAGACGGGGGCCGGATCGGGCCGATCTGCTTCCAATAAATTTACAAATTCCCAGGTTTCTTATGAAATATTCTACAAAATGAGGATAATGCAGGGAGTCTGAAGACGACAATTTAATGCAAAATAAACAATCTTTACAGCCAGTAAAGACCACAGAATTATTTATTTTAGGGGCTTCCTATTATCTGAAATGAAATGAAAAAAATACTCAAAATCCATCACCAATTGTTGTTTTCTGCCCTTGGGGTGACATTCAGATCCTCAATCATATTATTGTTATTATTTGTTTACAAATTTCTTTACTTTTGTATTTTTTACAGCTTGTGTACAAATCGGGAACGGAACGTCTTCTCCATCACTACACGATGAGCAACGACGAGCCGCTCTTCCTGCAGGCGAAGAGCAACGCGGCCAATCTGAGCGAGGTCCGGAACCCGGAACATTCCCTTCCTCCTTATCCCACCGACCCCAATCCTCTTTCACTACGCAGTCCGCCCCAATATTGGCCAAAAAACATAGAATTTAGAATTTCCCGGCAGATCGGCCCCCATCCGGCCCCTGTCTAGTCGCCCGTTTCTCCTGCTGTAACGACTCAAACCTTAATCAGTCGTCGGTCTCGTCTTAGATTCAGGAGCCGTATGTCTATCCCATGCATGTTTAATACCCTCACTGTATTACCCTCTACCACTTCTGCTGGGTGGCTGTTCCACTTATCTACCACCCTCTCAGTAAATTAATGTTCTCCAGTTCAAAATGTAATTTGCAGACTTGTCCCCAGTTTCCCAACACTGAAATTAACCTGTGACGAAGCAACCTCACTTATAGGCTAACAATTAGATTTTTGGGAAAAGACAAAATAAAAAGTGTTGTTTTTCCACCTGACGATAAATTCTTTTTTGGATATAATCTTTAGAAACGTTATAAGAGCAGCTGGGAGAAGCAGAAGGAGACGGGATTCGAGCTGAGACTGGATGCCCTGTCCATACTGACGGCCAAAGCCAAGCGCGATCTTGCAAGTGATGTGAGTGCAGAACCCCCTCTGTGCCCAAAGGGAACACAGGAGTGATGGGAGTGATAAAGGGCCATTGGAACACAGGAGTGATGGGAGTGATAAAGGGCCGTTGGAACACAGGAGTGATGGGAGTGATAAAGGGCCATTGGAACACAGGAGTGATGGGAGTGATAAATGGCCATTGGAACCCAGGAGTGATGGGAGTGATAAAGGGCCATTGGAACCCAGGAGTGATGGAAATGTACTTTTCTTTCAAAAACAAAATAATTTCTAATTGACCCAAAACTTTTAAATGGTTGTGTAAATAAAAAATAATAGAAATCAGAATGGAATGAGAGGTTAAGGGTTAATCCGTGTATTTTATTAACCGAACGGTTTGAATATTTTTTCAGATAAAGTACAAAGAAAGTTATGAAAAGACGAAGGGTAAGCTGATTGGGGCGCGAAGCGTTCACGGAGACTCCCACATCTCACATTCGCTGAAAATGAGCAAGATGCAGAGCGACCTGGGGTACAAGAGGGAGGCAGAAACCTCCATGTCGCGCTATCGCGTTTCCATGGATACGCTGGACATGGCTCATGCCACCATGGCGCAATCACTGGCCACTGACCTCGGGTATAGGACCTTCCTGCACCGCTACAGAGCCCTCCCGAGTGACATGCGAGTGGAGTGGGCCAAGAAGGCTTACAATCTTCAGAGCGATGTGAGTAAAGACAAAATCTTTCCACGTGGCTACATTGTTACACGGAAACACTTTTACTGAGATGGTGGTAGATAAGTTGCACAGCCTTCCAGCAGAAGTGGTAGAGGGTAATATACTGAGGGAATTTAAAAACTCCGCTGTGAATTTGTTTCATAGTTGGTAAAAAAATAATTCCTGGAAATTAGATTTTTGTTTTTTGAGGGTGAGAGTTATAAATCCCCACTTTTGTGACTCTCTTTAGGTGTCCCCCATTTCTTATATATATTGAACCCATTTTATAATCTTATTATTTATCTAATTCCAGAACCTTTACAGATCGGATCTGAAGTGGATGAAGGGGATTGGCTGTATAACCGCTGGATCCCTGGACGTGCTGCAGGCTAAGAAAGCCGGACAGCTGATCAGCGAGGTATGAACCGACCAATCAGGGAATGTTCTGATCTGTTACAATCAGGGGAGGGCTGGTGCCTTCTGGCCCGGGGGCAGGTAAAGCCAAGTCGCCCCATCTGCCCCCTGCCCACCCCCCACAACACTGGGACACATTTTTACACAAACTATTGACTGGCCCTTTGTGACCAATTTTGGACCGGCCCTGATTACAATGCACCCACACCCATGATGACACTTCTACCCTCCCTAACGCGTCGTAGAGACAAAACAGCTGAAACATAAATTATATACACAACATGATAACAAAATTATAAAAAAATAGTAAAAGCCACTTTACATTTTTTTTAAAAAAAAATAGTTTGGGGACAGAGCCAAAAAAATATATTTTTCTTATTATTATTCTGTGATTCTTCAAACTAATCTGGAACTTAGAAAGAATAAAAATCACCTAAAATCAATAAAATATTTTGTTCGTGGCGTCAGAGGAATTTCTAGAAATAGCCATAATGTTACTTCTCTTCATCAGAGCATTCTAAGAAATTCTAACTTTCCATCATTTTTATTCATATTATTAATAATATTATCTATTTTCTGTCTTCTGCAGAAGGCGTACCGGCAGCTGCCGTGCGATTTAACGTTTACGAGTATCCAAGACACGCCAGAGATGATTCAAGCGAGAAGAAGTTACAACCAGTCTGTAGATGTAAGGAGGGGAATTATTTAAAAAAATATTTTCATATCTTATATATAATAAATATATAAATACGGTAGATATACGGGTTGTAGTATATATATATATTATATATATTATTATTATATTATATATATCGCTTCTGATTTCTGATCAATTCTGATATTGAATCTTTATTTCTCTTCCAGAGCAAATACAAAGCGCAGGGGGAGGACCTAAAGCATCGTTATACGGCCACCGCGGCCCTCCCAGAACTCCTCCAGGCAAAATTAAACGCCATCAACATCAGCGAGGTAGAGAGAGACGCTGCTGCAAATCTGTTAGCATTAAGTTAATAAAGCCCCAAGTTGGGTTTAGGGCTTCTGACTCCGCAGGCGCTGAATGTGTTAACGTAAGATCAGTCTATGTATCTACTGGATGAGTTCCATTTCCAAGTAGTTAAAAAAATGCAAAAATTGTAAGTGTTAAAAGAGGAAACGCCATGTTTTTCGCTTGTTTCTATGGCAGCTCCTGCGGGATCCAAAACAAGAAACCGGGTGATGTCGATACGCCTGCGACATTCATTAAAAAATCATAGGCGCTGTGACATCACATGTAGTCATGGGACCTAATATTATTATTATTATTATTACTATTATTATTTATAATAATAGTTATTATTATTAATCATTTTTTTTATTTTGCTACATTTAAGGATAACTAAAACATTATTATTATTAGAAATAATATTTTTAGTCTTTTTGTTACATTTAACGAGAGGTGAAACGAAAAATATTATTATTATTATTGAGAGTAATAATAATAATAATAATAATATTTTTAGTCTTTTTGCTACATTTAAGGAGAGCTGAAACATATTTCTGAAGTTTTATAGTTTAAAGAATAAGTGATTTTTTTCCCAACAGACGCGATACAAGGAGTCGTGGAGCAAGGTGCGGGATGGGGGATACAAACTCAAGCTGGACGCCATTCCTTTCCAGGCCGCTAAAGCCTCTGGGGAAATCATTAGTGATGTGAGTGTTTTGGGGGGGTTCTTTCCTAATGGATTCATAACCAATGGGGGGGCAATCCTAAAAGAGGGGTCTCTGTTAGGGCAGCGGCCAGTCTGACCGCAAACAATGAATACATTGATAATTCTGTATATGCTGAGGCCTCCAGCTTCTCAAAAGCCTTCCTGGTCTTCAACTCAATATCTCAAAATCATTATAATTCTCTGAGAAAACCATAAAACATTGGAGATTCTGCCAAAAAAGTGATTCTGCTGCAACAAGGTGGCCACCGATAGAATGATCCTCACCTTTGGACCATTCCATTGGCGTCGCTGTCATAAGGCTACCAGAATAACTTTGTATCCATGACCTCCATTGTCTTTGTATAACCTTGAGCTGCTTTCCTTCTCCTGGTGGAATGTGAACGTTTTGTTGACTAATTCGCTCCCTGATATCCCTTTTCAGCACAAATATAAAGAGGAGTTTGAGAAAACGAAAGGAAAGATGATTGGTCTGCGCCGAGTGGAGGACGACATCAATATTGCTCATTCCGTGCATGCGTCTTCTCTGCTCAGTGATGTAAGTGCGATGATATTACGCCAGGAGCTTCTAATATATATATATATATATATATATAATGTACTTAGAACACTGTGCAGCCAGCCAATGGGGAATAAGCGTGGCAGAGATTATTTTAAGATTTTCTTACCCTTATTCCCAGTCTATTCTGTTCCTCTCCCCCTACCGTGCCGGAGAGAAGCTGTTCCTGGAAATACTATTTTCTTGTACCCCTCTCCAGAGGTATAAAATCCTATTGCACAGCGCTACGGAATATGATGGCGATATATAAATCAACAAGTAATAATATGTTAAATTGAGACACAATGTAACACAGGTAATGAGTTACTTCAGCGAGATCTGCTTATCTCTCCTACCAGGTACAATACAAGAAAGGCTTTGAGAAGTGTAAGACTCAGTTCCATTTACCAATGGACATGGTCCATCTGCTGCATGCTAAGAAAGCCCAGTCATTAGTCAGCGACCAAGAGTACCGGCATCTCCTTCATCACTACACGAGCCTTACGGATGACATCAGGATCCTGTCTGCTAAGAGGGCTTATGAACTTCAAAGTGAGGTAAATAACGACAAAAGCAGAAAAAAAACTAGAAAAAAATTAAAAAAGGAAAAAAGTCTCGTTCCTATTGGATGTCACGATGTCCAACATGTTGCATCAGCCAATAGGAATTATCCTACTGTAGGCAACAGAATAAAAGTTATAAAGTTAGATTTTTCCTGATTTCCTTTATCTAGCTCACAAAAAAATCCAATAAAACAATAAGTTTTTAATATTGTTTGGTTTTTTTTTAAATCGAATTTGTTCATGTTGACATCGATACATTTGTGGATTGAACATTTTAAATAAATAAAAAAAAATTTTAACTTGTGCCATGTCATAAATAAATCCATTCCTGGTCATCACAGTAAATAAATTATTATTGGTAGAAAAAAAATATTATTTTAATATTAATATTAATAGAGCTTTTATGTGTAATGACCGGAAATTATTCTTTCCAGAAACTATACAGATCGGATCTTAATTTCATGAGAGGAGTGGGGTGCGTTGTGCCGGGGTCTCTGGAAATTGAAGAAAAGAAGAAAGCCTCAAATCTAATCAGCGAGGTAATAAAAATATAAAGTTACCTGTATCGTTGCATAATAATGAAAAAAGATTTTTTTACAAAGCGATAAACTTTGCAATCTGTAATCTAATATTAAAAAAAACAAGGAAAACCCACAAGGAATATGTTTTTATAATTTAACTCGGTTTGGAATACTGAAAAAAAAAAAACGGAAAACATGAAAAACTGATATATATAACATCAATATCTAAACTTGATTTTACACAGATAAGAAATTAAGTAACCTCTGAGCTATTTCAAAGCAGGAGAAATATTAGAACAAGAGGCCAGAATCTAACTCTAGAGGATCAGAGGCTGAGATGGAATGGAAGGGAGTTTTACTTTACTGAGAGATAAGTGGAACAGCCTCCCAGCAGAGGTGGTAGAGGGTAATACAGTGAGGGTATTAAACATGCATGGGATAGACATACGGCTCCTGAATCTAAGACGAGACCAACGACTGATTAAGGTTTGAGTCGTTACAGCAGGAGCAACGAGCGACTAGACGGGGGCCGGATGGGGCCGATATCTGCCAGCAGGTTTTATTTTCAATTTTGAATTCATCTCACACACTATATTTAAGGGAACCGGACAGAACTAAAAATATTTTGCATATAAAATGGTGATTCCACAGAAATCTTCTCTCCTTTCTCCAGATCCTCTGAGCTTAATGACCAAAGCTTTTTCTTGTTTCTGACTTGTAGAGAAAGTACCGGCAGCAGCCTCATTCCTTCAAGCACACGGCTGTTACAGATTCCCTGGACATTCTCCACGCCAAATTCAGCAACAAGATAACCAACGAGGTAAGGCGAGGCTGGGAGATATTCGGTATTGGGAGACGCTGCTTGTGCACAGGTGATCACACTGCTGATGGTTGTAGATGATGGATTTCCAGCAGGATTGGGCTGGTTACATTGTGACAAAACGGTTATAGCCGACCCATCGATAACAGCATGAGACAGGACAGGGTGAGGACACATCCCCGCGAAGCCCACGTATGGGCAACTCTCAGACCCTCCTGGGAGCTTCCTTGTAGCCTGTCCCATTGGCCGATGGATCCTGGGGGAACCCAAGCAGGTGTAAAGGTCCAAGGAGGGGGCGACAAGATTTACTTCCCTAATTTTAACCTTCAAATCAATCAATGTGGAGCGGCTGGAATTTGACGCAACGTCCATGGTTAACCTCTCACTTCTTAACGAAGAGACCGCAGAGAGAGAAGGGAGACTCTGACCTCCAGGTTTTGGCTGACCATTTATTTTGCCTAATTTACATGGATTTGTCTATTTTTGCCTTGGTCAACATTTTAATGTTCTAACCTTTACAAAATGACCTCTTTCCCTAGCGCTTGTATAAAGCCGCCGGAGAGGAGACCCTGCACCACTACACCACCATTCTTGGATTACCGGAGCACGTCCGCGCGAAGTTAAACGCGGCCAACATCAGCGACGTGAGTCACGGGTTCCGGCCTCCATTCTCTGTAAATCCCAGGTCCAGACAATCAAGTCCATTTTTTAAAAAATAATTAATTAAATTTCTTTTTATAATTTGCAGATTAAATACAGGGAATCCTGGCTGAACATGCGCGCTCAGGGACACAAGCTGACCATGGACGCCCTGCAGTTCCAGTCTGCCAAGTTTTCTGGGAGCATCGCTAGCGATGTGAGGATAATGTGGATTCCTAACAACGCTGTTTGATTTATGTGTATATGTAATATATAGGATTTTATAAAAATATGTATTTTTGAGCACCATAAATACCGTAAAACGCGTATTTTCACAGTAACCGAGAAATCGCACGGTGTGCGGATTAAGACCGAGCATTTTGGATATTGACAATGGATGCCAGTGAATTAAATCGGGATTTAACACAACTAATAATAATAGAAATAATAATAATACATAATAATACATGATAATAATAATAAATAATAATAATAATAAATAATAATAATAAATAATAATAATAATAAATAATAATAATAAGCTTATTAGTCATTATTTTTTGTAGGATTCAGTAAATTAAGATAAGAGGTCACTAAAACTACCATGAGAACTCTTTTGGGAAATCCTTTTGTTTTTTATTTTTTCCGAATGACCGATTTTGGCTTTTTTTTCCCCACAGTACAAATACAAACATAACTATGTATCAGAGAAAGGGAAACACATCGGAGCCAGGAGTATCCTCGACGACCCCAAAATGCTCCATTGCCTTCGAGTGGCCAAGTTACAGAGCGAGCAGCAGTACAAAAAAGAGTTCAGCCACCTTCGCTCTCACTACCACCTTCCTCTGGACATGGTGAACTTAGTCCACGCCAAGAAAGCCCAAGCCTTGGCCAGCGACCAAGACTACAAAACCAGACTCCACGAATACACGGCCGAGCCGGAGGACATGAAGCTGCTGTGGGCGAGGAAAGCTTATCAACTACAGAGCGAGGTGAGTGGAAATAAGTAACGAACCTGAAGACTAATCATAAAGTGGAGGTCCATGCAGGTTCTCCTGGTTGCCATAGTGGTCGCCGTCCACCAGGAACGTCTTCATGGACGCTGAAGGTTTTCTCTAGAGAGGACTTATCTCCTTAGAGATGACTTTTAACCTGATTCCAGTCATGCAGACACTTAGTAGACTGGGAAACTCTCATTAACGTCTCCCGGAACCTGTACTAATAAATGGCTTCCCGATTGGTAGATTGGGAGACACGCGCACTCTACGTTAATGCGTAATACCATTTTCTTGGAAGTGTTTTCACTGGTTCTTGGTAATAGGATGAGATTTCTATATTTAGGAAGATATGTAGCGGTTTATGATTTAAAAGCTTAACATTATAAAGAGATTAGAAATGATCCGATGTGTGATGGAAATCCATAAAACCTCAACCTGTCCATGGATGGTCTAAGAATGTTCTCAAAACTTTCATGGACTACCTACAAGTTTTAATTTAGCATAGTGAGGGATTCTGCAACCAAAAATGATTCTAGTTTTAAAAGTGGTCTTATCGCCATAACAACCAGTGGATTCGTTCAAACAGCCCGATCGTCGTCATGGTTACTGTGATCATAGGAGTACTTAGAAGTTAATAATGAGCGCTAATCCTTCCTGTTTGGGCATAATTGTTTATAACGCACCGGCCTGGAATTATATTTCTGGGGGCCCCTTAATACAAGGGCCTCGGGCTCCCTCCAAATAAAAGGCCTTGTTGGCAGGGAATGGCATTAGATGAGAATGTACAGGGAATGGCAGGCTGGAACTTCCTGTCTCCCACTTCTTATAGGAAACAGGAAAGGGTGTGGCTATAATAGGGGGCAGGGCTAGTCACTGATGATAAGCCCCATTTTGCCTATAGAGATGAGAAGTGGTCTGAACAGGGGCAGAAGTGGGTGGAGCCTGGGCAGGAAGTTGGCATATTTGAACACCACTCCGCCCACTTGGATACTATGGAAAAAACCCAGCTTTGGGTATGGGTGGGAAAAGTATGGGGCAGGAACAGAACAAATGGGCCACGTTAGTATAAATGTTATTGGGCAGGGCATAAACTGAAAGGAAAGGGGCTACAATTGCCCCTTCCCTTCCCCTCCCCCCAAAAATTAACATTTTAGACAATTAAATATAATTTTTTCACTGACCCGAACATCTACAGGGTTTCTTAACCTTTCTTTTAAATAATTAAAAATGAAACATCACATTCTACCCGTAACCAGCGATCCTTTACTTCAATCCAAAAACAAAAAAAATTGAACTTAATGGGTCACAGCGGCCCCCCTGCCCTGTATTGTTAGAGTCACGTTCGACTATATTGGAGCAAATGAGGTCACGTGATGGACTCCACCAACCTGACAGCTCATATAAACCTTCGCGTGCCACAAAGATGAAGTGATTAACGATCTTATTATTAATTAAGAGTCTTGAAAATAATAAAACAAAAAGAATATTTGATGGCCGGCAGAAACAAGCGAGATCGCGCGGGGCCCATTTATGTGAATCCACTCGAGGGGCCGCTCGGTATCTGACGAGATGCATTATTCAACCGCCGCGTTCCGCTAACAAATGCAAACAATCCCACTTGCAAGTTTGATGCGCTCAGAGAACGAAGGAGATTGACTTCAATTATTAATTCAGATCAAAGAGACTCTTTATACAGCTAATCATCATAGACGGAAAATATATAGCGCAGAAAGTGCAAATCACACACTTTTCAAAATGGCCAAAATCGTCACGCAACGCGAGGGGTTTTTTCATTATAACGAGAATACGGCCTTAATGTCAGCCGGGTGACTCTTTGACGAAGGAGATTCATTATATATATATATAAATATATGCGGCCGCTCAAAAGTTTGGGGTCACTGAGCTGTTCTCATGGAAAACGAAGAACTTTCTGGCTGTAACGTAACCCATAATTACAAAAGGGTTTTTAACCATAAATTAGCCTTAAATGTGGACCAACGAACATAACGTGCCAATGGAACACAGGAGTGATGGGAGTGATAAAGGGCCTCTGTACGTCTATGAAGATATTCCATTAAAAATCAGCTGTTTCCAACTACAATAGTCAATTACAGCATTAACCCCGTCTACGTTGGATTTCTGATCCATTTTATGTTATTTTTATGGACAAAATTTGCGTTTCTGGGAGTTGTTACAGCGGTGGGGGTTATTACTGTATACAGTGCTGGGGGGGGGAATAATTTTCTATAGGATCTCCTCTTTAAATGATCTTCAGGGTGTTTCGCTCTTAAAACTAATAACCGGTATTTATAGATAGATTAACCGTTTGTTATTTCCTCACACCTAAGATAAAGCTTGAGTGGTGTTATTAATTGGCAGAGATTGAATTTATCTTCTATGCGTATTACATATTCATGTTCCGAGCGCTTCCGCCATTCCTCGTTGCTTCGCAGTCAGCATTAATCTTGCGCGTCTCCGTCTCCTTGTCATTGGGGTCCGCCGCCGAGTATATTCTGTTTATAATTTAAAGGCTCTGCCCGTTTAACCTGTAAGAAAAGATTTGCGTCTCGTCTGATGGGTCTCCCGGCGGGACCTGCAAGAAAACCAAGTCTCAATCAATTCATTAACAAGCGGCTTTTGTTCTCATCCACAGTCGCGTTACAAATCGGACTTAAACTTCATGAGGGGAGTCGGGTGGGAGGCTGCGGGTTCTCCTCATCTCGAAGGGGCAAGGAAAGCCGGAGATCTGATCAGCGAGGTGCGTGGAGCCAATCTATTTCTGATATATATTGATTATTGATTTCCCGTATGAATTATGCTGCGTCCCTGGCCACGGGGCTTTTTGATATTGACACGGTGATCACGGAGGGGGATACTTTGTAGCAAAGTATCGGAAACATTTACTATTCATAAAGAACGTTGCCTTCGGCTTCAAACATATGAGGTGTCCCTGGGTGGGTCAGGAGAGATCAGGGGTTCAGAGGATCCCTCCGACCGACCCATGACCCCAAAAAGCAGGAGAATGGGGCAGCTACGTGGAAAAGCGCCTGGAAATCGGGATTTTGATACATTTGGGGGTTTTTTTTGTATTAATGTTTAGTTATAGAATGTAAGTTTATGTGAAAATAGCTTAATGTGCCAAAGTGTGCCCAAACGTCAATCAATTGCATCAGAATTTTGTACAACCATAAGTTTTTAGCTTCTCAAATCTATCCTAGACGTTTCATGGATTTTCGTTCCCCAAATTGCAAATGAATGGCGTGAAACGTATTTTTTGGGGGAGATTAATGTGACTTAACGTATATAAATAAATTCAACTATTAACTGATTTGATCCAAACTTTCCACAATGGAAGAGTCCGTCTATCCAAACATATCCTGAAAATGGGGTAAATTGGGTAAAAAGCTTTAAATGTTCTAGGACTGGCTTGGAGAGCAAAAACCTGAGGTTGGGCTAAATTATGAAGCAATTGATTGACGTTTGGGGACATTTTGACACATTAAGCTATTTTCACATGAAACGTTTAGGGACGTCCTGGTTTTGGTGATAGTTTGGTCATTATTAGGGTTACAGCCGCTGACATAGAAACAATATAAAAATATATCATTCTTAGCTGTTACTGTAACCAAAGTGTTTCACCTTGTTTTATCACACAGACAAAGTACCGGCAGTGCCCCGGCTCCTTGGCGTTCACTTCTGTCGTAGACTCTCCGGATTTGGTTCATGCAAAGAACAGTTACCGGCAGTGCAATGAAGTAAGAAGCACGACGTACATCGAGTATCTCTCACCTTCAGTTATGGAAATAAAGCCAGCTGACCCCAGTACCAAAAACACACAAAATATTGGGTTTATTATTAATTCAATTGACTATTGGGCCATCCAAGAATTATTTTGCTTATGGAAGATTATATATCGACTGCCATATTCTTTCCAAACTCTGTGAATGAATAAAGAGATTTCCAAAACAAACAAAAAAAAACACACGACGGGGGCAGCAAGATGGCGGATCCCAAATAGAGGGCAACAGGGAATAAGAGAGGGGAGGTTTTATATAAAAATGAATTTTACATGGTCAATAAATAGCATGAAGATCCGTTAGAATTGGTGCTAACCTTAAATAATATTTCATTAGAGTTGTTCAAATTCATACAAATTTAAATTTTAACAAAATTTGACAATTTCGTTAATTTGTATGAATGTCCAAAAACGAGGAGGGACCCCAATGAAACAAACGAAAATGAAGCAGAGAGCTCACAATTTTAATTTGCGTTTCATTGTTTTTTCATTCACGTCAGTTACTTGCGAACTCTCTCGCTCTCACTCACTCTCTTATGCTCGCTCACACTCATTCTCTGCCTCTCTCTATCTCAATGTCTGCCTACCTTCTGTGCCCACTGTTTCAGTATTCCTGTTTCCCCCCCCCACAGTTCAGCTTCTTGCTTCTTCTTTTTTTTTACTTCTCCAGTCTTCTTTCTTCTGTCTCCTTTCTTCTGTCTTCTCTCGTCGTCCGCTCCTCCCCTGTATCAGGAATGAAATTTGTTGTCCAAAAACAAATGAATGAAAGAAATGAGTCCAAATTGTTCCATGTGCAGAAGAATTTCCATCTCTGATCTGTTTTCTTCTTTCTCTATAACGGTTCCGTTGCCTGTTT
The DNA here is from genome assembly GCF_027358695.1 of Spea bombifrons. Lineage (NCBI taxonomy): Eukaryota > Metazoa > Chordata > Amphibia > Anura > Pelobatidae > Spea > Spea bombifrons. The sequence continues at coordinate 36,610,465 of NC_071097.1, read as the reverse complement.
AATGCCCCCCCCCCCATCTCTCTCTCTGTTGCTCGGCTGTAACCGTAGCTGTAATTTATTTTTTTCTTTTCAGAGACTCTACAAGCTGGGGGATTCCGAATCCATACACAGGTGCTCCCTGCCCCCAGACCACCCGGACTTTATCAGAGCCCGAATCAACGCCTCTCAGATAAGCGACGTACGTCTCGTGCGGTTAGCGCAGTATTTGTACATTGAAGCCGTCTCTTTTTTGTCACCGCGATGGATTGTGATGTCATCATTCTAATATCGGTCTTTCTTTTGGTAATTTTATTACGTTCATCTCCTGTGTATAGAAAGCCTACAGGACATCTTGGGAGGCTTCCCGGGCCGCTGGTTACGACCTGAGACTGGATGCCATTCCTTTCCAAACAGCCAAGGCATCGAGGGAGATCGCAAGTGACGTAAGCCCCACTTTACTAGTTTATGGGAGTCCTGCCAGGTCACGGATCAGCAGCGTTTACCGAAAACATTTATAAAGCCCTACATATAATTTCCATGTCATTTTACAGGAATAAGGGTCAGAACACATGGGGGGGTATATTACTGTATACAGCGCTGGGGTTATATTACTGTATACAGCGCTGGGGGGTTATATTACTGTATACAGCACTGGGGGTTATATTACTCTATACAGCGCTGGGGGTTATATTACTGTATACAGCGCTGGGGTTATATTACTGTATACAGCGCTGGGGGGTTATATTACTGTATACAGCACTGGGGGTTATATTACTGTATACAGCGCTGGGGTTATATTACTGTATACAGTGCTGGGGGTTATATTACTGTATACAGCGCAGGGGGTTATATTACTGTATACAGTGCTGGGGGGTTATATTACTGTATACAGCGCTGGGGGGTTATATTACTGTATACAGCGCTGGGGGGTTATATTACTGTATACAGCGCTGGGGGTTATATTACTGTATACAGCGCTGGGGGTTATATTACTGTATACAGTGCTGGGGGTTATATTACTGTATACAGTGCTGGGGGTTATATTACTGTATACAGTGCTGGGGGTTATATTACTGTATACAGCGTGGGGGGTTATATTACTATATACAGCACTGGGGGGTTATATTACTGTATACAGCGCTGGGGGTTATATTACTGTATACAGCGTGGGGGTTATATTACTGTATACAGCGTGGGGGGTTATATTACTGTATACAGTGCTGGGGGTTATATTACTGTATACAGTGCTGGGGGTTATATTACTGTATACAGCGTGGGGGGTTATATTACTATATACAGCACTGGGGGGTTATATTACTGTATACAGCGCTGGGGGTTATATTACTGTATACAGCGTGGGGGTTATATTACTGTATACAGCGTGGGGGGTTATATTACTGTATACAGCGCTGGGGGGTATATTACTGTATACAGCGCAGGGGGTTATATTACTGTATACAGCGCTGGGGGTTATTACTGTATACAGCGCTGGGGGTTATATTACTGTATACAGCGCTGGGGGTTATATTACTGTATACAGCGCTGGGGGTTATATTACTGCATACAGCGCTGGGGGGTTATATTACTGTATACAGCGCTGGGGGTTATATTACTGTATACAGCACTGGGGGTTATATTACTGTATACAGCGCTGGGGGTTATATTACTGTATTCAGCGCTGGGGGTTATATTACTGTATACAGCGCTGGGGGTTATATTACTGTATACAGCGCTGGGGGTTATATTACTGTATACAGCGCTGGGGGGTTATATTACTGTATACAGTGCTGGGGGTTATATTACTGTATACAGCGCTGGGGGTTATATTACTGTATACAGCGCTGGGGGGTTATATTACTATATACAGCGCTGGGGGTTATATTACTGTATACAGCGCTGGGGGTTATATTACTGTATACTGTGCTGGGGGGGTTATATTACTGTATACAGTGCTGGGGGGTTATATTACTGTATACAGCGCTGGGGGTTATATTACTGTATACAGCGCTGGGGGGTTATATTACTATATACAGCGCTGGGGGTTATATTACTGTATACAGCGCTGGGGGTTATATTACTGTATACTGTGCTGGGGGGGTTATATTACTGTATACAGTGCTGGGGTTATATTACTGTATACAGTGCTGGGGGTTATATTACTGTATACAGCGCTGGGGGTTATATTACTGTATACAGCGCTGGGGGGTTATATTACTATATACAGCGCTGGGGGTTATATTACTGTATACAGCGCTGGGGGTTATATTACTGTATACTGTGCTGGGGGGTTATATTACTGTATACAGTGCTGGGGTTATATTACTGTATACAGCGTGGGGGGATATATTACTGTATACAGCGTGGGGGGTTATATTACTGTATACAGCGTGGGGGGTTATATTACTGTATACAGCGTGGGGGTTATATTACTGTATACAGCGTGGGGGTTATATTACTGTATACAGCGCTGGGGGTTATATTACTGTATACAGCGTGGGGGGTTATATTACTGTATACAGCGTGGGGGTTATATTACTGTATACAGCGCTGGGCGTTATATTACTGTATACAGCACTGGGGGTTATTACTGTATACAGCGCTGGGGGGTTATATTACTGTATACAGCGTGGGGGTTATATTACTGTATACAGCGTGGGGGTTATATTACTGTATACAGCGCTGGGGGTTATATTACTGTATACAGCACTGGGGGTTATTACTGTATACAGCGTGGGGGTTATATTACTGTATACAGCGCTGGGGGTTATATTACTGTATACAGCGTGGGGGTTATATTACTGTATACAGTGCTGGGGGGTTATATTACTGTATACAGCGCTGGGGGTTATATTACTGTATACAGCGTGGGGGTTATATTACTGTACACAGCGCTGGGGGTTATATTACTGTATACAGTGTGGGGGTTATTACTGTATACAGCCCTTTGTCTTATTTCATGTGGTTTTGTTTAAGTTCCGATATAAAGAAGCCTTCGTTAAGGATAAAGGCCATCAGATTGGGTTCCTGAGCGTTCGCGACGACCCCAAAACCATGCAAGCCATGATGGCCAACAAACTGCAGAGCGACAAGGAGTACAAACGGCTTTCCGCGGAGACGAGGTCTAAATTCAAGACTCACCTAGACCAGCCTGGGTTTATCCAGGCCAAAAAGAGTCAACAGCAAGCCAGCGACGTCAACTACAGACAACACCTTCACCAGTACACGTGTGACCCCCAACAGCTCAACCTGAAACACGCCAAGCATTCCCACAGTCTGCAGAGTGATGTTAGTGTACACGCTGCTTTACTTGGGTAACAGGGCATCAGCGGGAGATTAAACCCTTCCTTTGGGGGCAACTTTTATTTTTTTTATATAGCACCATCATCTCCTGTAGCGCTGTACAATGAGCTGTGCGAGTTAGAAGAAGGGAAATGCCAAGTAGAGCGAGGGTGGTGACTGTAACAGAATTTAGTCTTTAACCCCCTTGGGGCAGCTGTTAGAATGCCTCCCATGAGGGCATTTTAGTGAGGAGTAATCCCATTCCAGGTGCTGCTTGCTTAAAATCCATGTTTTAAATAGCACCAGAAGGGGAGGGGATTTGCGCTCAGGTGGGTGTGGCCAAAGAGCCCCCCTCGGCTGCGCATGAACTTCCTCTGACTTCCCCGCAACATTCTTTTTTTTTACATTCTGTAATGTTTCCCTTTGCCCCAGTCACTCATATTTAAAATTATACTATTGTTATTATTAGCATTATTATCATTATTATTATTATTTTTAGAGGATACAGGGGTGTCTAGCGGTGCCAAGCGGCACTCGGAATCTAAACCCATCTTTGTGAAGCTATCCTTGGCACCCAACGCCCCTGAGGGCAAACCTTTTTAATGTGAAATTCTTTAAAAAAAATAGATTGGTGCAACTTTGAATGAATTTCAGCGTTTCAGAAGATGAGTTTCAGAAAACCAATTCTCGATACATTGTTTTAATCCGAATCAGAGGAGTTTTGCTCATCCGCGGTGTTATCTGCCCTCCCTGTAGTTTTGGGGGGGGTTTTTTGCCCAAATTATATTTGGTGACATTTTTGGGTTTATGTAAAAAAGGTAATTTTAGTAAAGTGGAAAAGTGGCATAAAAAACAAATTAACCAATAGAATGTTCTGGTTTATTAGTCCGTGGAGTTCTATCAGCAATTTCATCGGAATCCTTACTGAAGTTTTGATTTAATTTCCAGGTGAAGTATAAATCAGATCTGAACTGGATGAAAGGTGTTGGATGGACGCCTCCCGGTTACTATAACGTGGAGTTGGCTCGTAGGGCAGCGGAAATGGCCAGCGCCGAGGAAGAAGACCCCCAGATGACAACGGGATCGGATCATTCAACGGTAAGTACCCCTCTCCTGGGGTGTAGAGATGTTTAGAGTCCAGAGATATATTTGATACTCTGATAATATCTTCGTAGGATTAATAAATGATATCATCTCCATGCCTGTATAAACGTTTTTGTATTTCCTCCCCAGAGAGGACTCGAGTCTGCGCAGCGCGGTGGGGTGAATCCGGACGCGTCGGAGATCCTCCAGGTGAAACGCAAGAGAGTGCAGCCCGTGCCGCGGCGAACGCCTACTCAATCGATGCGGCCGGATACTGCCGGCAATTAAACCCTGCGGCAATGATCTGCCCTCCCTCCTGGCGCTTAACGTGTTAAACTGTACCCCCCCCCGCCATCATTATTGGTTTATATATTGGTGATAAATACCAGGATTGGAGGCGATCACCGGTATACACCGCCCGGCAGGTGATTTTATAGCTTAAAATGTTTCTCAATCTGCTTTTGTTGGACGGACGGCGATCAGAATTTTAAATATTCCCGGTTCATCCATGTGCAGTACCACACATAGCCACCAGGGTGTCTGCAGAGTATTAATAGTGTAGAGACGTTTACATCCTGGCTGGATCCTTTTTGTGCTCCTTATATTGGATTTCTCATTGTTTCTGGTGGGCGGGTGCAGGGTATCAGTTGGCGCCGGGGCTGAAAGCTGTCAGCTCGCGGTTTACCCCGCGTCCGTGTCGCCAATAGTGGCTTTAAAAGTTTTCGGCGAGCTCCTCTGCATCGGCTTCCTCTAATAAATCCCTTCAACGCGTTCAATGGATTCAGTACGGACACCGGTGGGTTCTAGAGCCAGATACCATAACCTTGTGATGATCTAGAACCAATCTGATGTTGTTTTCATTGGATTTTTGCTCGTAATGTTTAGCGTTTCAGCACCAAAGGACTGACAGGCTCAGTTTTGTGTTAAATAATTTTATCAGAATTTGTAGAATGTGACGTGTTTCTACCGATTAAACTAGAATGCTTATCTTTCGCCTCGCGTCTCTGTTTCATTTGAGTCTTGGTTTCTTTTAGATGTAATATAAGGAAGTTTTTTCAATTCTGAGAGGGTAGTAGATACGTGGAACAACCACCCAGCAGAAGTGGTGGATTCCATGGGAATCTCAAGATGTGATCTCAGAAGTCTAATTAAAAAAACATTCTAAAATATGATGGAACAAACGTGATGATTGTGAAAATGACAAATAGCGCCAAATGCATTCAGACTTCCGGTCAGTGACCTCGGGGACAGATTAGCCAAAAACGTAAACCAGACGTGGAGTAAGTTACATTTTAGGGGAAAATATCAGAGTCTTTGCAGTATAGAAGCTGTAACCTTCTACGGATACATTGTAACATTTCACATTTTATTTGTAGATTTATAAGTTAAATAAAAACTTTGTATGACAGAAAGAAAAAAAAATCAAACGGTTAAAAATGTCCTTGATTGACAGCGAATCAAGAAGCGGCTGATTTAAAAATAGTCATTTTTTTTAGTAATGTCCATAATTACTAAATGTAGCCACGAGTGAAAATAACTTTTTGGCAGAAAATGTTATCTTTTGGTATATGTTTGCATTTTCAATTTTACATTTATATTCACGACCGTTCAAAAGTTTGGGGTCACTTCCTTGTTTTTAAAAGAAAAGCAGATTTTTTCCAATAAAATAACATGATGAGGATCAGAAATCCAGCACAGACGGGGTTAATGCTGTAAATGACTATTGTAGCTGGAAAATTTTAATGGAATCTCTTCATACAGAGGCCCTTTATCACTCCCTTCACTCCTGTGTTCCAATGGCCCTTTATCACTCCCATCACTCCTGTGTTCCAATGGCCCTTTATCACGCCCATCACTCCTGTGTTCCAATGGCCCTTTATTACTCCCATCACTCCTGTGTTCCAATGGCCCTTTATCACTCCCATCACTCCTGTGTTCCAATGGCCCTTTATCACTCCCATCACTCCTGTGTTCCAATGGCACGTTGTGTTCGCTGATCCAAGTTTAAAAGGACAATTGATGGATAGAAAACTTTTTTGTGATTATTTTACAGCCAGAAATTTCCTCGTTTTCTATAAAAACAGCTGAGTGACCCCAAACTTTCCAGCGGACGTGACAATGATATTTAGACAATTTTGCCGCCGATATGTTTCTCGATCCACGGGGTGAGTTTGTACACGTCGGCATACACACCCGGCTTATATTTAAGGCCACACGACTCTCCCCAGCTGACCACGCCGGCTACCAAGGACACTCCATTCCTTTCACAGATCAGAGGACCTCCGGAGTCTCCCTGCCGCGGGGAAAAGGGAAATTTCAGAATAAAAAGAAAAATCGGTGACTCTTCCCTTCTTTCTTTAAGAAAGAGTGGACTGCGGTATATTTAAGAAAGGAGCGTCATTCTGGAGCGTCTGCAATGAGCACTCGTATTAATTCCTGAAGGAACGCACCTGACAGGAGTCGGTTCCTCCTTCCGGGACCCCGGCACACAGCATGCTGCTATCCACGAGTTTTCCATAATATTTGGGGTCTGAACACGTTTCTTCTGATATTAACTGGACTGTGGCATCGAGCAGCCGTGACGTATATCCTTAAATTACAACGTGGGAGACGTTATCAGCACAGCGAGAGGCTATATAATACATCATATAATATAAGATGAGAGTTGGTACCGTGTTACTATATAGAATATACTAGAATGTACCATATATACAATATACCGTGTTTCCCCGATAGTAAGACACCCCCGATTGTAAGACGTATCGGGGGTTTCAGAGGGGTCGGCTAATATAAGCCGTACCCCGAAAGTAAGACATATGTCTTACTTTCGGGGAAACACGGGGGATTTGCCGGGTCCGCCACTCTAAGGGGCCGGGAAGTCCCCACCAAGGCCGGCCTTACGTGTCTGCGGCCGCACAGGATTTAAATTAAAACATCGGGGTTTTTTTTTTAACTTTATTTAACATCCTCCATGTTAAATAAAGTTTTTTTAACTTTATTTAACATGGAGGATGTTAAATAAAGTTGAAAAAAAACCCCGATGTTTTTATTTAAACCCTGTGCGGCCGCAGACCCCTAAGGCCGGCCCCTTAGAGCAGGGCCGACCTTTGGGGTGTGCGACCGCACAGGGCGCCACACTCCAGGGGGTGCCAACCTGCGGCACCCGGCACCCCTCCAGAGACGGACAGTAATGTCCGCCGCTGGAGGAGCAGGCTCGCAAGGGAGCGGTATCGGAGGTCTTTAACAGACCTCCGGCTCCCTTGAGTGATTTTAAGCCGGGTTCAACCCGGCTTAAAATCACTCAAGGGAGCCGGAGGTCTGTTAATGACCTCCGATACCGCTCCCTTGTGATCTGCGCGGCAACAGCTGTTGTGCGCCGGGGTTTCTTGTCAGATCCCGGCGCACAACACTGAAGCCGCGCCCACCGCTGTCCGTGCCCTCTGACCCGGAAGGAGACAAGAACTGAAGAAGAGGAGCGAAGAGGAGGAAAAGAAGCTGAAAGAAGAAAGGAAAGGTAGGAAAGCATTAAGTGAGAGTGGATTGGTGTATATGTGTGTGTGGATTGGTGTATGTGTGTGTGGATTGGTATATGTGTGTGGATTAGTGTATATGTGTGTGTGGATTGGTGTATATGTGTGGATTGGTGTATATGTGTGTGGATTGGTGTATATGTGTGTGGATTGGTGTATATGTGTGTGGATTGGTGTATATGTGTGTGGATTGGTGTATATGTGTGGATTGGTATATACGTGTGGATTGGTATATGTGTGTGGATTAGTGTATATGTGTGTGGATTTGTGTATACGTGTGGATTGGTGTATATGTGTGTGGATTGGTATACGTGTGGATTGGTAGGTGTGTTGATTGGTAAGTGTGTGAGAGTGATGGGTGTTATGCTGTACCATTTCCAATGTCTTTTTCATGATCTAATTATGCTCTAAAAGTACATCATAACTCCCATCACTCTCAATTTTTTCCCAATATAAGACATACCCCGAAAGTAAGACATAGTGGGGCTTTTAGGGATAAAAAGAAAGTAAGACACTGTCTTACTTTCGGGGAAACACGGTACCAACATATTATACTATACAGAATATACCAACATATAATACTATACAGAATATACCAACATATTATACTATATAGAATATACCAACATATAATACTATATAGAATATACCAACATATAATACTATACAGAATATACCAACATATTATACTATATAGAATATACCAACATATAATACTATACAGAATATACCAACATATTATACTATATAGAATATACCAACATATTATACTATATAGAATATACCAACATATAATACTATATAGAATATACCAACCAACATATAATACTATATACTAACATATTATACTATATAGAATGTACCAACATATAATACTATATAGAATATACCAACATATTATACTATATAGAATATACCAACATATTATACTATATAGAATATACCAACATATAATACTATACAGAATATACCAACATATTATACTATATAGAATATACCAACATATTATACTATATAGAATATACCAACATATAATACTATACAGAATATACCAACATATTATACTATATAGAATATACCAACATATTATACTATATAGAATATACCAACATATAATACTATACAGAATATACCAACATATTATACTATATAGAATATACCAACATATTATACTATATAGAATATACCAACATATAATACTATATAGAATATACCAACATATAATACTATATAGAATATACCAACATATTATACTATATAGAATATACTAACATATAATACTATACAGAATATACCAACATATTATACTATATAGAATATACCAACATATTATACTATATAGAATATACCAACATATAATACTATATAGAATATACTAGAATATACCACATATATATAGAATATACCAACATATAATACTATATAGAATATACTAGAATATACCACATATATATAGAATATACCAACATATAATACTATATAGAATATACCAACATATTATTCTATATAGAATATACTAACATATAATACTATATAGAATAGACCAACATATAATATAGAATATACCAACATATAATACTATATAGAATATACCAACATATTATTCTATATAGAATATACTAACATATAATACTATATAGAATATACCAACATATTATACTATATACAATATACCAACATATTATACTATATAGAATATACCAACATATAATACTATATAGAATATACCAACATATAATACTATATAGAATATACCAGCATATAATAATATATAGAATATACCAACATATAATACTATATAGAATATACCAACCAACATATAATACTATATAGAATATACTAACATATTATACTATATAGAATATACCAACATATTATACTATATAGAATATACCAACCAACATATAATACTATATAGAATATACCAACCAACATATAATACTATATAGAATATACCAACATATTATACTATATAGAATATACCAACATATAATACTATATAGAATATACCAACATATAATACTATATAGAATATACCAACATATTATACTATATAGAATATACCAACATATTATACTATATAGAATATACCAACATATTATACTATATAGAATATACCAACATATAATACTATATAGAATATACCAACCAACATATAATACTATATAGAATATACCAACATATAATATAGAATATTCTATATCGTTATATTGACGAAAAGCTGAATGGAGTTGACAGTCAAGTCGATTGGTGAAGCATTAATGTCGCTGAAGTCAACTTCGTGGCCACCTCAGCTTGACGGCCAACTGCGTCTTGACATTCGCCTCGAGGGCTGTTTTAGAAAGTTCTTCGAGTTGCTTCTGCTGGACTTTGGGGAACAGATCGGAGTTTTATCTATATTTTCTTTAAACCCTTCACTTTTGGGGGCTCGTGTTGGACAGATTTGCGGACATTATCTTCGCTCAACCTCTACATCAGGAGAACTTCAAGGGTCCATCAATGGTCATCATTATCATTTAACTGCCGTATGACATACCCGTCTCTGTCCTCCCCCAGCCGGCGATCACACACGCTTTTCCAGCCGGGAATTCACGCTGCGGTAGGCACGCCGTCTTCACAAACCGTGTCTCCTTGGCACACGTCTTGTTGACCCTTTTCAGCTCCATGAGGGCTGGAATAGAGAATGAGTGAAGACATTGAGATCGCGTTCCACCTACACTCAGGCTCTCAAACCGACCCCTGAGGCTCAGACGCTACGGGTATCCCTATCAGACTCCTAGATCTTGGATCATCGACGGGACCTGCGGACTGTTGGGGGGTCCTCTCTTCTACGCAAGGTAGATGAAGAAAACCTCATGTTTTCGATTTGCCCGGAAACAAGGTGAGTTACCCCAAAATTCTAAATTGTACTTTATTTTTGTATTCGTTTTTTTAAATGTTGCAGATATTGGCCAAGTACTACATTTTATTTTTGATGATTTTTATGGGTCTTTATTATCCATTTAAAGGGGTAAAAGGGGTCAAAGGCCACCTCTGATTGGGACCACATAGACAAAAATATAGAGTCACAAAAACTTTTGTGATCACAAAGGTCATTTTTGGATACGGCTTTAACCTTTTTACTTTCTAGAGGTCTATCCCAGTCTATCCCAGTTCTAACCCAGTCTATCCCAGTTCTAACCCGACTGGTTTCGAGAGACATTGTTGGGACCTTCGATGCCTGGAGCTCAGTGCTGCCCCCTGGTGGTCGGGTTTAGTACTGAACCCAACAGAACCCGGCCGACGCAGCCTGGGTCTGAAATAAACAAAAAAACTGTTATTTTACATTTTTTTCTATATTTTTTAGATATATTAAAATGTACTTTTTTCCCATGTTGCCTAAATATAGGATTTTATTTTTTAGAAAAATGTCAGCTCAGTGTTGACGGTTCTCGCTATAACGTCTCCAGGTGTGCGAGTTGCCACGGAAATAGGAGAGAAATAAGCAGCTTCCGGAATTTCCAGAATTACCGCGATTAGTTCACTTATTTTAAAAAAAATCAGTAAAATGTCAAAATAAACAAGCTGGATGTTTTATCTCCGGCGTTTTGGCGCTTGCAGTAACCGAGTAATTTGTCTTTTTCTGGCGGTTAGAAGATTCTCAGTCAATCACTGGGAGTTTTTTGTAAATTTTTTTTGAATAAATCTTCTTATTTCCGTACATTCCGACGGAATAAAAAAAAGGCATCGAGCAAAGAGGAGGAGACGAAGCTCGCGACGGAGATAACGAGGCCACCCGGTTACCCAGAAAACGCCTTTAACTCCTTTGTCGCCAAATATATTTACTTTTGCAGGTTTTTACATCAAAAAGGGGACCTTAGAGTCCCGAGGGGTAATAACGGGGGGGGGGTATTTGCAGGAACGGTGAACATTCCATCTCCTGACATCACTCTGCCGTATGAAGGTCCAACCTCATTGGTTTCCTCTATAGGAAGGGCTGCGCCGGCCCCGCACTATGTATAGATATAAATATATAAATAATATAAATGGGCGAACCCTGAAAAAGGTTAACCCTTTAATAGCCCATCGTGAAGTGTGAATATAGCGACTCGCGAAAACGTGTCACCCAAACAGTTACAATAACGTTCCTCATGGGAAGCCTCAACTTGTTATAAACTTAACTGAGTCACCTGCATTCAAGCAGGGATATCAAGCAGGCCTTTCCTAGTTCTGAGCATCGACTAAAGAGATGGAAAAATGGACCCAAAGAGGGACTGTTTCACCTAAACAAGGACAAATGTTTGCCGCACGTACCAACATCGTAGTGCAAACTCTTTAACCCCTCGCGGTAAAATTCATGAACGATGATTCTCTTCACATCGAAGGATTGCTGATGGGTTTCATTTTTTTCCAGATCCGCTTTACCCAGAAAAACCTTCCAGATCTGCGGCTGCGGCCTGCAGAGAAACCAATGTGTATACATTATACAGGGGCCGGGGCGCTGATTTATCTATACATTATACAGGGGCCGGGGCGCTGATTTATCTATACATTATACAGGGGCCGGGGCGCTGATTTATCTATACATTATACAGGGGCCGGGGCGCTGATTTATCTATACATTATACAGGGGCCGGGGCGCTGATTTATCTATACATTATACAGGGGCCGGGTCACTGATTTATCTATATATTATACAGGGGGGCGGTCACTGATTTATCTATACATTATACAGGGGCCGGGCACTGATTTATCTATACATTATACAGGGGCCGGGCACTGATTTATCTATACATTATACAGGGGCCAGCTCACTGATTTATCTATACATTATACAGGGGGGCGGTCACTGATTTATCTATACATTATACAGGGGGGCTGTCACTGATTTATCTATACATTATACAGGGGGGCGGTCACTGATTTATCTATACATTATACAGGGGCCGGCTCGCTGATTTATCTATACATTATGCAGGGCCGGCTCGCTGATCACTCCATAGGAAGCCGTGACTTACAGAGGTTTAACACAATGAGCGGCCGTCAGTATCCAGCATTCTCCAATCAAAGTCCCACCGCAAATGTGTCCTGAGGGATACGGGGGGATCGAGACCCTCAGCTGTAACGAGGCCAGCCAAGGATGTTTCCCCGCGTGGCTCCTCTTCCCGCCGACTATCCTTCCCTGAGCGCTTAACGGAAGATCTTTGACTCCACAGGAAGAAAATGAGACGTTGGAGGGAGAGGCGGCTGCGGGAACGATCTGCGGCGCGGCAATTACCGGGTTATTCACCGGCTCGAGAGAACGGAGAACTGAGGAGGAGACGGTGACAGGTCAGCGGCTTCAACAATATTACACAACAGAGCCCCCAGCGCTGTATACAGTAATATAACCCCCCAGGGCTGTATACTGTAATATAACCCCAGCGCTGTATACAGTAATATAACCCCCAGCACTGTATACAGTAATATAACCCCCAGCGCTGTATACAGTAATATAACCCCCAGCGCTGTATACAGTAATATAACCCCCAGCGCTGTATACAGTAATATAACCCCCCCAGCACTGTATACAGTAATAACCCCCAGCGCTGTATACAGTAATATAACCCCCAACGCTGTATACAGTAATATAACCCCCCAGCGCTGTATACAGTAATATAACCCCCCAGCGCTGTATACAGTAATATAACCCCAGCGCTGTATACAGTAATTTAACCCCCAGCGCTGTATACAGTAATATAACCCCCAGCGCTGTATACAGTAATATAACCCCCAGCGCTGTATACAGTAATATAACCCCCCAGAGCTGTATACAGTAATATAACCCCCCAGCGCTGTATACAGTAATATAACCCCTAGCACTGTATACAGTAATATAACCCCCAGCGCTGTATACAGTAATATAACCCCCCGCGCTGTATACAGTAATATAACCCCCAGCGCTGTATACAGTAATATAACCCCAGCGCTGTATACAGTAATATAACCCCCCAGCGCTGTATACAGTAATATAACCCCCAGCGCTGTATACAGTAATATAACCCCCCGCGCTGTATACAGTAATATAACCCCCAGTGCTGTATACAGTAATATAACCCCCAGCGCTGTATACAGTAATATAACCCCCAGCGCTGTATACAGTAATATAACCCCCAGCGCTGTATACAGTAATATAACCCCAGCGCTGTATACAGTAATATAACCCCAGCGCTGTATACAGTAATATAACCCCCCAGCACTGTATACAGTAATATAACCCCCAGCGCTGTATACAGTAATATAACCCCCAGCGCTGTATACAGTAATATAACCCCCAGCACTGTATACAGTAATATAACCCCCAGCGCTGTATACAGTAATATAACCCCCAGCACTGTATACCGTAATATAACCCCCCAGCACTGTATACAGTAATATAACCCCCAGCGCTGTATACAATAATATAACCCCCCAGCGCTGTATACAGTAATATAACCCCAGCACTGTATACAGTAATATAACCCCCAGCACTGTATACAGTAATATAACCCCCCAGCGCTGTATACAGTAATATAACCCCCAGCGCTGTATACAGTAATATAACCCCCAGCACTGTATACAGTAATATAACCCGCAGCACTGTATACAGTAATATAACCCCCAGCGCTGTATACAGTAATATAACCCGCAGCACTGTATACAGTAATATAACCCCCAGCGCTGTATACAGTAATATAACCCCCAGCGCTGTATACAGTAATATAACCCCAGTGCTGTATACAGTAATATAACCCCCAGCACTGTATACAGTAATATAACCCCCAGCGCTGTATACAGTAATATAACCCCCAGCGCTGTATATAGTAATATAACCCCCCAGCACTGTATACAGTAATATAACCCCCAGCGCTGTATACAGTAATATAACCCCCAGCGCTGTATACAGTAATAACCCCCAGCGCTGTATATAGTAATATAACCCCCCAGTGCAGACCTGGAGGCGCCATGTGATATTTTTGGTGACTTTCCGGTGACATGCTTTATGGCGATGCTAATGAAGTCCGATCCTCCATAGACTTTAATTACTCAGAAAGTCTGAATGGGTGATTAAGACTGAGCCATTCTACCCCCCCCCCACAGGCAGTATGATAAGGAGTTGGGGGGTTTAGTAGATCGGGGGTCAGATAACAGAGTGAGAATCATACAAACGGCTGATATGCAGCTGCCTGAAAACATTTTATTACGGGGCAAAAACTACAACTGGGGTAAAAAAGGATACGAAGAATAAAAGAAAACTTAAATTGTGATCATTTTCTCTAATGCAGGACATTTTTTGGGTGATAAAAAGCCCTTTCTATGCCGTTACAATACACACAATGGTTTAATATCACGGCGTTTCCGTCGGTCACATTTTCCGGTTACAACGGAGGTCAGAGAAGGTTACAGGCGAGGGAACCGATTTCAGAATAATTTCAGTGTAAAAAGCATGAAAGGAGGCGTCGGATGTTTAGGGGGAGCGGCGGCGGCCGCGCGGTAATTACACGGAGCCCGCCGTGCCTGCGTTACTCACTCTGCGCACAGACAGGGACGTCACACGAGTCCCAGCTCACTTCTCCGCCGGCGTTTTCAAAGTAACACCACGGCTTTTCGGCACCATCTGGATTCCTGCGTGGAGGAAGCAGAAAGTGCGCTGCTAATTGGGAAAAGAAAGAGGAGAATATGTGCAAATCCACCAAAAAAACACAAAAAAAACAAAAAAAACCCCCAGTAATCACAGAAGAATTCAGCTGGAAAAACAAGACCCAGAACATTAGCATTTCCTTTCATTTATTGAACTTTTCACATAATTATTCTGCTCGAAAGAACTTTTTTTTGTATTTTCGAGGGGTATTTTTTATACTTTTTTATATTCTGTGTGCTAGATCTCTGATTTACTGCTTTTCCCGGTCTGTTGAGAAAAACAAACTTTTGTCAGCCTTGTTTATTTGAAAAGAGGAGAAAAGTTGGTCGGAACCCCGAGGCTCAGATGTAAAGAAGTTTTACTGAGAGGGTGGTAGATGAGTGGAGCAGCCTCCCAGCAGAGATGGTAGAGGGTAATACAGTAACATGCATGGGATAGACATACGGCTCCTGAATCTAAGACGAGACCAACGACTGATTAAGGTTTGAGTCTTTACAGCAGGAGAAACAAGCGACTAGATGGGGGCCGCCGGGGGCCGATCTGCCTGCAGAATCTGTGTTTCTATGTTACTGGTGATTGAATATATTAATGGCCGGTAACATTTCGGCTTCTATGCGATTATTTTATTATTATTATTATTATTTATTAATAAGTCCGCGCGTTTCCGTCAGAATGCTCCGTCTTTGCTGAATGAGATAATTGTTACATTGAAATCTCCTCCACACCTTCTTTCAAGCAGCGAGAAACGCGCCGTCCAGGCCAGAACCCCCGATTGTTTTATTCTACGACGGAACAAATAAAAGTATTTCGCTCTACGAAGAACGGCAATCAGGCTTTCCTCTGGATGTAAAGGACGATTCGCCGGTTATCGTAATTCTATACATTCTTTTATTCCGCTTCATCTATGAATCCCATCCACCCCGTGACCTCGCGGCAACAAACTCTCCAGATTTAATAGGCGAGGAACTTTTTTTTCACCTGCGACAAAGGAGAGGAGGTGGAATTATTCTGCTCGGCACAAGGGGTGGCCTTGTTTTACATGCGAGCAGGTGGGAAGCGATTGTCTCGCAGCGGAATAAAGTCACAGAGAGCAATCGCGATGCCCTGGCAGGTCTTGGTTTTGTGGCGGGAGAAACGCAGACGAGCGTCACGTCCCTCGCCGTTGAAACAGAAGGATTGACTAATTATGGCATTTATTCACAGCCGTGCGGGGCAATAGAATGTTCTAAAGACAAAGCTGTCACGTTTTCCTTGAGTTATTATTTGCCCTTCGACTTCCTGACCCAAGAAAATCCACTCAAATTCCTAGAAACTAATAAATATTACGCATGATAGGGGGGGTCAGTGGGATGATAGGGGGGGTCAGTGGGATGATAGGGGGGGTCAGTGGGATGATAGGGGGGGTCAGTCGGATGATAGGGGGGTCAGTCGGATGATAGGGGGGGGTCAGTCGGATGATGGGGGGGTCACTGGGATGATAGGGGGGTCAGTCGCATGATAGGGGGGGTCAGTCGGGGGAGCTTGCTGACTGCTGGGGTCTTCTCTAAATCTTCTAGACATGAAGGAGCGAAGTGTCGAAGCTTCAGGGTGTGGAAAGCAGATGTGGCTCCTTATCACCGAGACAAAACTAAATGTATGGAATACGAACAGAACACAATCTAAAGAACTATGATCTTCACAATACTGAGGTGAAGAACACCATGAATGGGCCATTAGGGCCATAAACGGACCGACCTATCCCATCCGCTTCACAGGGGAAGACGCTCCTCAAACCGCTTCACAAAGCCTACGTCTCGTAACGGACACCGGACGTGGCTTCCGATCGGACCTCCCTACGATTGTCACATTACCCGGGGGCTCTCCATCCCATCTACACCCAACACTCCCATCCGCAATATCCCCGCCTCCACATTCCTGCATTATTGCCGCTGCGCCCACCAAGATAAATCGATGGATTTCACGGGAAAAAAACCCTTATTCTCTGATTTTTGAAGACCAACTTTTTAGGCTGTAAGCTTTTTCCCAACAAGTCGCTCCAAAGAGTCTCTGGTGGCTCGGTGCTTTCCAGTTTGGGCTAAATAGTTCTATACATTCTATATATTACATTCTATACGTTCTATACGTTCTACACATTCTATACGTTCTATACATTCTATACATTCTATACGTTCTATACGTTCTATACATTCTATACGTTCTATACGTTCTATACGTTCTATACGTTCTATGCGTTCTATACATTCTATGCGTTCTATACGTTCTATACATTCTATACGTTCTATACATTCTATACGTTCTATACGTTCTATACATTCTATACGTTCTATAAATTCTGTACATTCTGTATATTCTATACGTTCTATACATTCTCTGCCTCTAGAATCCCGGCCAATAGAATGTTTCGAGCTCTCGATGGTACACGAGATACTTTGTAACGCTCGGCAGCCTCGCCGCCATTCCTGCACCCCGCGGACACCTCGCTCCGTAGGGCGACCGTGATGTTCATGTTTTCCTCTTTCTTATTAATTTACATTAAAAGAGTAACATCTATAACCGAATGTAAAGAACACAATGAAGATTTATATAAAACAAAGACATAAACGCCCAAAACGAACGGAATCATTGGGTTTTGTCGCCATCCCCATGTTGTGCATTTTAAGGGGACCTAACAGTTAAAAATGTTTTTTATGTTGGGTTGTTTTTTATTATTTTTATTATTTTTAAATTTCCGGAATCGCCGTGAGAATAATTACAGTTTGGGATATTCATTATTTAAGA
Source organism: Spea bombifrons (assembly GCF_027358695.1). Lineage (NCBI taxonomy): Eukaryota > Metazoa > Chordata > Amphibia > Anura > Pelobatidae > Spea > Spea bombifrons. The sequence continues at coordinate 36,592,177 of NC_071097.1, read as the reverse complement.
GACTTTACCTGCAGAAGTTATGCTCGCCAATCCCGTAGAGGTAAATCCCGCTGACAAACGCGTTGACGAGCTCCTTGGTCAGGTGATAGGAGTCCCATGGGAGGCATTTAAAGCCCCCTGCTGTGCGAGTCACGTGACCTCGGTACTGAAGTCCGTTGTTCCTGTAACAGTCATTCGGACCTGTAAGGAAACCAAATCCTCTTAATCCTCGTTTAGTGGACTTTGACTGTTGTGAGAAACCCGTTTTTTATCTACATTTAGATAATTTCACCCCGATTCAGGACTAATCCCAGTATCTTCCCTATTACATCAGGTCACTGGAAAGAAAAGGGGGGCTTCCTGATTTGTAGGGGTCTTATAGCAGTTGCCCAGGGGCAATTATGAGCTCAGGCAAGGGCGATAGTCTTCTGGGACCAAGCGGTGCTGAACAGAGAAAGCCCATAGAGGGAGCCCAACATGGATCTTGTTCACTAGACGTCTGACTACACTTTGTGGGCATTCCTGGAATTGCAGGAAAACTAAAGGGAATACAACAAATCGCTTCAATTTTACTTACAATTACCTTTTTTGCGCTGACATATATTACGTTTTGCACTAAACCCAAACAGAATGTTATTACATAAAATGAGCGGTGAAGAAAAAATGTTATTCTTTTTTATTTAACCCCTTAAGGACAATGGGCGGTCCCAAAACCCATTGAAAACAATGCATTTTGAGCCCGTACATGTACGGGCTTTGTCATTAAGGGGTTAATATATATAATAATATATATATATCCTTTTTGTTCCGGATATTCCTTTAAAATATTAAAGTTATTATTTTTGATATTTAAACCTAGAACCTGCCGGCAGATCGGCCCCATCCGGCCCCCGTCTAGTCTGCCCGTTTCTCCTGCTGTAAAGACTCAAACCTTAATCAGTCGTTGGTCTCGTCTTAGATTCAGGAGCCGTATGTCTATCCCATGCATGTTTAATACCCTCACTGTATTACCCTCTACCACTTCTGCTGGGAGGCTGTTCCGCTTCTCTACCACCTTCTAAACAAAGATATAATGAATGGGAGGATTTTAGGTCTTACCTATTTCACAGAATTGCCCGCTATAGAGCAGAGGACAGACGCATTTGAAGGCATTGTTGTCACGGATAATACACAGACCGCCGTTTTTACAAGGATTGTGATTTACAGAACAAACGTCGGCCTCTGAAACAAAGAGAGAGTTAATAGAAAACCCCTCGATATGCAAACGTTACACGATATCTCCCGCAAACAACAACGACACTTTGTCTGGGTTATTATTCTCCTTCGTTACATCGTTACATCACGATTGTCTTCTTGCGCGTTAAACGCTCCTTAAAGCCACTTCATTATCTGCGAGGCTTTCAAAGGGTTAATAAAATGGATCATTCCAATGATATATCAAGAAATTAGGATCTGTATATTTAGATTTTTATCTTAAATATTTAACCCCCCCCCATTGTGCATAAAATAATTTAGTGACTTAAATCACCCTCTTGCCCTGCGGATTTGGGGTAAATTTCTCTTTAAAAGCAATAAAAGCTACTTTTAGAATTGTTCCTGATTGAGTTGCAGAATTTCCTGAAATATTCTGATGGAATTCGTAGATTCTGCGGGAAATGATTTTTTTGACACCTTATTAAAATTAAATCATTTTTTAAATATTTTATATTTATTAAAATTAAAAAAAAATCTATTGCATCATTTAACATCATATTAAAATTAAAAAAAATATATATAAGAAGGATTTATCTCATAATCCACGGGCTCATCCAGATGCCGTATACCGGATGCCGGATTCACTAAGGTGAGAGGAGTCTCTCCAGCGTGAAATGAATATCCAATTTGGAGAATCCAAATCACTGATAGGTTGTTGCCATAGACACTTCTTAAAAGTATATGTGCTTTTCAATTTTTTGCAGTTTTTTGATCGGCCCCCATCCGGCTCCCGTCTAGTCGCCCGTTTCTCCTGCTGTAACGACTCAAACCTTAATCAGTCGTTGGTCTCGTCTTAGATTCAGGAGCCGTATGTCTATCCCGCGCATGTTTAATCCCCTCACTGTATTACCCTCTACCACCTCTGCTGGGAGGCTGTTCCACTTACCTACCACCCTCTCAGTAAAGTGAAACTTTTTATTTACTTAATATATTGGAGACATAAGTTAATATTAATAGTGGAACGGCAGCTCTAATCGATTCCGTTGATTTTGGTGTTTAGCACTCACCTAGATTACATGTTGGTCCATGGTAGGGATAGTCGCATTTACACTTGAAGTAAGGAGCAGTCTTCCGTAGAACGCACTCACCGCGGTTACACAGGTCTTTGCTACATGACTTCATCGCTAAAAAAGAATGTTGAAGAGCGGACCCTTAATACGACTCGTTAAAGGGGGCAATCGGTCAGTTCAGCACTTTGGGAATTAGGTGCTCAGATCCAGACCCGTTCGTAAATAGGACGCCATATATTAGCGGTCGGAGGGTTTGCGCGTAGACAACCTCCGCTGCTGCCCGGCACTTCCTCTGGGGCTTCTATGATGGAGCGCAGGCGTCACATGACCTTCCGGTGCTCAGTCATAGAAGCCCCGGCAGAAGTGGAGGCCCATCACACAGACGTCCACCCGCTGCCCCCACGAGACACCAGGGGGATATAGGGGGGCAGAGTGGAATATAGGGGGGGTATAAGACATATCTGGGGGGGCAGAGTAGCCAGCCGTGGGGCAGATGTGAATAACTGGGGGGCAGGTTGGCAAAAAAAGGAAATAAAAAAAAAAAAAACATTTTCTCAATCATAGTTTTTATTAAATATGAAAAAAAAGTTTCCGTGTGAATTACTGTAATATTTATTAGTAAATAGGGTTGTCTTATATTCAGGCTTTTTTCCCCCCTTAAATTAATATTCAAATTTTGGGGGGGTCGTCTTATAAGGGAATTATAAATCCGGTAATTCCACTTACATTTCTCGCAATGTTCCCCGGTGAAGAATTCGGCGCAGTGACACTCGTATCCGGGGGCTGTCGATTCGCACCTCCCCCCGTTCCAGCATGGATGGGAGCTGCATGGATCTACAAAACGGGTATTAAATTAATTATTGCATTATTACCGTTCTCGGCCTTTTTAATGTTTCTTGGGGGAAATTAAAGAAAAAAACAATTTGTAAAATTATTATTTATTTATATATATATTATAATTAATCATCCAATTAAAAAGCAGGAACTTTGGACTATTTCGAGTGTTTGGTTGAACTTTCTTTGTTTTATTATATTATATGTGAGCAAAAATAAATTATTTTGGTAAAACAAATAATTTTGGTCCATTTAAGGCAACATTGTGTTTTTTTTATTGTATTCAGATTGTTTCCATTCAAGAGCCGCCCAGATTTTGTTTTATATCTAAAGTTAGTTTTTTTTCCGTCAGAACGCTGTATAAATTATATAAAAACACCGGGATAATCAGCGGTTTCCGGACGCACCGATGATGTAATCATAATAATACGGAGCGAGTCCCAGCTCTTCTTTCAGTCCTTTTTCTATTTTTTCCAGTAATTTCTCTGCAGAGCAAAAAAAAGAAAAATTGAATTAATTAATTCCACCAATTTAGAAAAACTGGAAAAAACTGGAAGGGAATGGGAGGATTCAGGGGCCGGACTGGGGATGAAAAGTGCCCCCCTGGGACACGAAGGCCGGGGGCCACCAAATGAGGTACATACTTTATTACTCATGAGAAAGACCCCAGAGAAGGAAAGGGTTCCTCATACATGACGGTGCAGCGTTGGTCACCGCTGAAGGTTAGCTTGTGATCGCCGACAGCCATGCTCTGTCATCGCATCACTTGTGAATTGCTTTATGGCAGGTAATATGGAGTCCTTGTGGTCATTTCCCACTCACTTCTCTCTCAATCTCTCTATTACTTCTCACTTATTGTTCCAACGTCCTAAAATTGTAGGGTGTTGGAGCGCTAAGTGAGAAGTTATTGTCGTTCGTGGAGGTCTGATACATTTCATGGAAGTTTAAGGTCCGTCGCGGACATTACTTACCCCTGACGGGGGGCCGGGGCGGATGCTGGGGAAAGAAGGGGACAATGTTAGCCGTATAAAGTCAGGTCAGGCGTGGAAAAGCAGAATCCAGAACGTTTCTTCCATCTGACTTCCCATAAAACCGACGATGAACTCAATCCGGAAAACCAGACGCAAAATGCGGATAAAAAGAACACGGAATTTATTCCTAATAAGGACTCTTCCAGCACAATATTTATAGATATTCTATGGGAGAAGCTCTTCTACGCACTGATTGGCCAATAAATACTTGCACTGCTAATACCACCACGTGGGGGCAGCACTGAGCCCTGAGTATGAGGACTTTCTACCCACGAGAGGACCCGACCCCGAGCCAGGAATGTTATTTGTAACATTAATGGTAAATATTATTGGGGCTCAAAAATACATTTCCAGTGGCCAAAAAGTGAGGCTTTGGAGGCATTTAGATTTTTGGGATTTTGGGGTTTATTTACCCCGTTTAATTTATAAAGCCGTCTCCTGCTGTTTCTATACACATTATCGGGGCTTTTAGGGCTGTAGAACCCTGTGATCCCCTCATACCCAGCAAACATTCTGACCTCCTAGAAAAGAGGGGCATCAGGGGAGGAGAGAGGGGCATCGGGGGGGAGAGAGGGGCATCGGGGGGGAGAGAGGGGCATCAGGGCAGGAGAGAGGGGCGTCAGGGGAGGAGAGAGGGACGGGGGGAGAGAGGGGCTTCAGGGGAGGAAAGAGGGGCATCGGGGAGGAAAGAGAGGCATCAGGGGAGGAGAGAGGGGCACAGGCATTTTGGGGCTAGAGAGGGACTGGACAAACCAAACAGGGACACTTGGCAGGTATGGATGAGTTGACTATATTGTAGTTCCTTTTTTTTAAAATAAAAATTGATTTGTGTTTGATAAAACGTATAGTTTTTGATCGCAAGCTTCCATTCTCTCCACATCACGGCAAGGATTACGGACAAGCGGACAGAGGTTACGATCGATAAAGAAGCCTCCCTTTCCTGCGCGTAGATAAAACGAGGCAGCATCAGTAAAATCGGTGAATTGTGTTTATTGGATATTCTTATTATTTCTTGGCACAGTCATTTATTTATGTATTTTTGGTGAGAAACTGAAAAAAAATGGATATTTCTGTGATGTCGCCGGCTGATCGATCGAATGTCAAATTCTATTGGACCTCATATATTAGAAATATATTAATGGAATAAAACAATTTTTTAAAAATCCTAAATTCTAAAAAAAAAACAATTTAAGCTCATTTTAATAGTGATTTTTAACGTCAAAGTAAATGTAAAGAGAAACACAAAGCACGGAGAATACGATTATTTCCTTCTAGATTGTAAGCTCCTTTGAACAGGTCCCTCCTTATGTTTTTTTTTTCTGCCCAAATTATTATGTGCTGTTTAGCCGTTGTACAGCGCTACGGAATATGAAGGCGCTATTTGAACAATTTAAAGTTAAATAAGGACTCAATTCAGACTGATCAGAAAAACATACAAATAAAAGGACGACGAAGCAGTTCCATGTCCATTATTATTTTGGGTTAAACCTATCAATTTTCTATACATTTAACGCTTATATTCCTTAAACATTTTATTTATCTTCTTTTTTAACGTAAGATCACGGAAACATCCCAATTAAATTGAAACCAGCTTCTAAATAAAATAAAAAATGTGTGAAATATATTACATTTGGTGATTTTCCTCAAAATAGAAAAAGTGGAACAGCCTCCCAGCAGAGGTGGCAGAGAGTAATACAGTGAGGGGATTAAACGCGTGGGATAGACATACGGCTCCTGAATCTAAGACGAGACCGACGAGTCTTTACAGCAGGAGAAACGGGCAACTAGATGGGGGGCCGCCGGGGGCCGATCTGCCGGCATGATGTTTCTACTCACGCTTTTGATGGTAGGTGTGAAGGATAGTAAGTATATGGTCAGCATCAGAAACGTCCCCGGGATCTTCATGGCTCTCGGGCGTGTGATAATGTTATCCCGCTGCCGGGGCAGAGTCTATGTTAGTTCTATGTTACCTGATACAAAGTATCCCCGTTCCTGACCTCTGACCTCTGACCCTTTACATTACCCAGTAAAGAATGGAGTTTGTGGAAGATAAGATGGGGGGAATGTCCTGCTGTCTGAAACAAACAAACGAACCAACGCTGGACGATCCACTTCTACGTTAGTAAATCTCTCTGCCAACCCCCCCCCTGAAAAATCCCCCAAAAAATAACGCGAGGCGGAGTCCAGGCGGCTCCGGGGATTACGAGCGAAATGAGCCGAAAGACGGGGAATTTGTAACAACGGAACGATTTTGGAGTTATTTCATGATTGTTATTATTTATTGATTTTTATATCGCCATCATATTCCGTAGCGCTGTACAGGAAGTAATATATAACGTAACGATCTGACAGAAACAACAGGTGAGGAGGGCCCTGCGCACAGGAGCTTGCAATCTAGATAAATGCGTGAATTAGATGCTATTCTATTCCCCCGCAGAGGTGTTATTTACTGCGCAGCCAGATAAAACGCTTAATGTCATCTCAGGGGACCTACAGAGACCCCCCGGGCTCAGGAGAACATTCTAAGGGGCTTTGGGTTTAGGGTCCGTACTGGAGAGGTTCCCGCGGACCAAAACCTCTCTCACCGACCCCAACGCCAGGCAGGTCCACAGTTCTTTTAATTTTAGCGTTTTCCAAATGTAACGCTGCATCTCACACATAACGCTGAGTTTCACCATCAGGAGTTAAAGGTCTGTGCGAGCGACTCTATTGGTCGCCGGCAGGGAGCTCCATTATAGGTCGATGGCAGAGGAGCCTCCTGCCGGCGACCAACAGAGTCGCTCGCGACATTTAACTCCTGGAACCTCCCCAGGCCGGGTACAAGCGACTCTATTGGTCGCTGGCAGGGGGCTCGTCTGATTTCAACCAATGAAGAGCAGCTGCGCCATCAGATTCCGCAGCGCTGTACAATGTGTAATATTATTATTTATTGTTTTATATAGCGCCATCATATTCCGTAGCGCTGAATACCCGTGCATCACATACCAATAAAACCTACAGAAAGAAGAGGCAAGGATGGGAGCTGCTGAAACCACCTCATAGTCCAGAAAACAAACGTTCAAATAAATGAATTTGTACATAAAACACGAGAACCAATCAGCGCTTGCTTTTGTGTCTCATGACGATTACACGTTCCCGAACAAAATCCCGAGTGATGCAACATTTTAGATTTAAGAACTCTTAATGGGAAGGGATCATTTATCCATGAAAATCCATATTTTTCTTCTTCCTCTCAGATTAATATTAATAATAATAATAAATACATTCTGATTATTGGGAACCGGTCAATGATTTTGATTGGTTGTTTGTTTCAAGTCACTCAACCTTTAACAGAACTCAACAGTTTTTATGCTTTAACTACAAATAACCAAAATAAAATAAATCCTTCTGCTGAGATATTTTGCTGCAGTGATTCCGGCCAAACAATTACCGGAGCCGTCGGGCAAACCCTGGCCGCTATCATTAAAATCCCGGTAATCCACACACATTTTTCCTAAACAATTTATTTATTTCCAGGATACATTTTAATAAGAAAAACAGATAAATAAACGATGGAACCTAAATTCAAAAACGCATTGAAGCTGCACTAACCCACAACCCCACCAGGGGGCAGCAAAATAACAGAGAAGAAACTTTAAATGCACAGAACCCTCTCAGCTTAGAAACAGAATCTGCCGGCCCCATCCGGCCCCCATCTAGTCGCCCGTTTCTCCTGCTGTAACGACTCAAACCTTAATCAGTCATTGGCCTCGTCTTAGATTCAGGAGCCGTATGCCTATCCCGCGCATGTTTAATCCCCTCACTGTATTACCCTCTACCACTTCTGCCGGGAGGCTGTTCCACTTATCTACCACCTTCTCAGTAACTTCAAACTATAGAACAAGTCCAGTATCAATCGTTTACTGTGTGCATAATTTAAAAATGTTGCAATACTTTTACTTTTTAAGAGCTGCTTCCTTTCTTTCTTTCTTTTTTTATTTCTTTCCTTCCTCCCTTCCTCCCTTCCTTCCTTCCTTCCTTCCTTCCTCCCTTCCTTCCTTCCTTCCTTCCTTCCTTCCTCCCTTCCTCCCTTCCTTCCTTCCTTCCTTCCTTCCTCCCTTCCTCCCTTCCTTCCTTCCTTCCTTCCTTCCTTCCTTCCTTCCTTCCTTCCTTCCTTCCTTCCTTCCTCCCTTCCTCCCTTCCTTCCTTCCTCCCTTCCTAGACATACGGCTCCTGAATCTAAGACGAGACCAACGACTGATTAAGGTTTGAGTCGTTACAGCAGGAGAAACGGGCGACTAGACGGGGGCCGGATGGGGCTGATCTGCCGGCAGGGTCTATGTTTTCTATGTCTGTTAGATCGTAAGCTCTTGGACCATAAATCCGTTGTCCCAGTAACTCATACAGAAAGTGTTGTCTAAGCCGTCAGCGCTTTATAAATTATGAAGTGGAAAAGCCCCAAGAGGGTCTTCCTGGATGACACCGGTAGGTTGGAGCCGAGGCGCTCCATAACCCATTAGATCCGACACTTCTAGGATTTCTTGACTCCTTCAGATAATGAGGAATTTATAAAGCGAATGCTGTTCAGCTCCATTTTACTCGTGTTTTAACAAGATTTGAATAGATGCTAAAGACGGGAAACTAGAACGTCATTACTTCGACATGATGGCTTGCCAAGATGAAACTGTGTCAAATCCCGGCGAGATTAAAGAGCGCCAACACCCGGGAAGGAATTAGAGCCGTACATCTGCTTAGCGCTCATATACTTCCAGCCTAAAGAACGACAACGACAGAAGCGCTAATGGGGGGGGTACTATGTGAAAGCGTCAGTCATGGAAATCAACGTTAAACGAGAAAAAAAAACAAAAAAAAACTGTGATTTCTTAATGATTCAACTTAAAAAGCAAAAACAAAACAAAAATCTTGTTTTTTTTGTTACAATTTTTATAAGCCAATTAAAACGTTCTACGGCGACGCTTAATTTTTTATTTTTTTTTGCTCCTGCTGTTAAAATGTTGTTTTTTGTTCATTATTATTATTTTTATTTTATTTTTGGAGCTTATTGGCGGGAAAAAAAATGGCAGAGCGAGAAAAGAAATGAATAATTCTACCCCTCTCTCTCTCTCCACAGGGCTCTCTGCGTTTTAGGGTCATTTATTTGTGATTTAATAGTAATGAGGCCCCCCCTCCCCCGCCCCGGCAGACTGATGGTTTCTTGGAAAAAAAAATTGCAAAATTAGAACAAGGAGATATATTATTTATAATCAATTTATTGCGCGATGAATATTTCCTTGGTTTATGACCGATGAGCGACTAACGTTTTCTTTTCTTCATTCTGAGACAAAAAAATTCTCAAAATAAGTAAAAATAAAACGAACACGAAATTCACCGAGGATTTTCTGTATTTTGCTTCTTCCGGGCGCTTCTGTCTGTATTAATGGGCAAAACCTCCAAATATTTGTACTTCGCTCCTCCCCGCGTGAATTACCGCTGCCTCGGCGCTCGGCGACTAACGTTTTGGAGGATTTTGCATAAAAATGGAGAATATTTTCTGCCGCCCTCTCTGAAAATCTGATTATCTTTGTTGTGTTTCCCTTTGCTGATCGATAGGAGGCAGAGCCAGTCGTGGGCCAAATAGCACCCCAGGCATGAAGCCCCTCTGTTGCCCCCCATTATACTTTTCTAATGCCAGGCGTAGCTCTCTTACGTGTGCGTCCTCTACACATTATGGAGGCTTCTACCGAACCCCCATCAGGTCCCAGGGTTGAGTTTCTTGGATGATTGTTGGCGGCCCCGCTGGTCCAGGCACCCCAGGAAACCGGCCCTGATAGGAGGCAAGTCGATGGAGTGAAGAAAGAAGACAATGTGAAGACAGGAGGCAGTGTAATGGAGTGAGGATAGGAGGTTAACCTTCTTTGTAACAAATCTACAGATCTGAGCCAACGCGTTTCACAAATGATTTTATCTCTCGTATTAATTTAATATTTTATGGGGGAAAAATGTGTTTTTTTCCCCACAATTAGAGATCCATTCACTCAGCATCCCTGCGTTCTAATTTTTTTTAATTGGAATTCATGTTTTTGCGCGCGGAATCCCGGCCCCAGCGCTCCCCACACGGCCCTTAACGTACCGTCGAGCAATAAATCCGGCTAACGAAGCGATAACGCTCCCTACATGCAAATCCCGCGTACGAACACGACAAAGGGATGTTCAGACAAGCTGTTTACGCTCCGCCGATATATCGCCTCCTCATTTACTTGGGGAGATGCGTTATCGGGGGGTGGTTTTCGCAGCTGTTCTATCAAACCCTTTCCAATGCAACCATCATAAATATGGAAAGATCTCGCTTTGATTCGGCTTTTTCTATTTGTTTCTCTTGTTTAGGGGAAAACATGAAAGGGAATTTTAAAAGAAGAGCCTGCGCGATATACTCCTTTCTGGATACTGAATATTAACGCAAAAAAAAAATATCAACCATTTGCAATGCAGCAACATACAGGTGAAAGCACAACATCTAAAAGTTTGCCTCCATAGGAAACCGAGACACGTTCTTCATCCACGTCTCCCGTCAGACATCAGGGGGCTCGTATCTGTCACTCCTCGCTCCGCAGAGACTTCAAGGACAAACGCCACTCATCCGGGCTCACATTGGGACGCGCTGGCGCCTCTTATTTCCGCGGAGAATTCAATGACACATGCGCGACTCTTCCACGAAGACACCAGAAGCAATTAATGATCAACTTTTTTTTAAAGAGACTTCTCAGGAGAGCGTGTAAAGAACCCCCCCGAGTCCCACCTCTCACGCGTTGAGACATCAAGGTGACCCTTACATGGAGTAAGACACCAGACCGCCCCGTTTGTCACCGTTCTAGAGAAAGGGTTAATTCTTCAGTCCGCAGACAAAAGGCAAAACAATGAGGCGGTTTTGGAACAGTAGGACCCAAAATGACGTGTTTTAGAGATGACGTCATGATGACATCATGAGTTATAGAGGAGCTAAACCATGATGTTCCAGATTGGCAGGACATTGAGCGGTGAGGTTTGTGGATATTTATTGAAGCCGTAAGATCCCGAGTAATGGCGAATATGGATCAATGGACCACCAAACCTTCATCCTCCGTGGCCATGCTCCTCGGCGGTGGATTATGCGCCAAGACCCCTTCCCTCCCTGGCTAAAAGATCTACAGGAGGGCTAGAGTTTCTTGGCCCTTCTCTGAAGAGAACCACTGGAGTCTTCAATGGGAGACAGGTGGCCAAGTGGACCAAAACCTGACCCGTCGGGGGGCCCAGCTCCGTTAGGGTCGTTTTCAGTCTCTTAATAAAATATCTCCATCAAAAGTATGAATGACCTTAAAAACCTCCTTTAATTATTAATTTGAAAATATGAATGAGGTTTACAGAGGTATTTAGCAGCGGGGGGGGGGGGATTGGAGGTCTTCGTTTGGTCCTGTAGCGGAATTTGGCCCCTTTGAGATTAAGCCTGAGTTTATTACCGCAGACCGTTTGTTATCATTATTTTTTAATGTAATGTCCTGTTTTTTAGTTATTTTCCACCAAGCACAAAGCTGAGAATCTGCCCAAGAGCCCCAAAAACCCCTAGATTTGGGTAAAAACCCTGAGACTCGGGGGGCTATCATTCAGCGATACTACCGAGTACTCGGGTATCCCGTTTTATCGATCACACCTTCTGGCTGGGTGATCCGATGATACATTGTATGGGCTGAAGGTTCCAAAGCATTTCCTTACAACATATAACGTTATTCTCACTGTTAACCCCTCGTTGGCATCTTTCTTTTATGAGGTTTCTTTCCAAAATAACCAATATAATTAAAAGGGATACTTTTCTATCAATGCCATTTTTAACCCTTATTAAAAATGATATCTTATTTTATTAACAGAATTTAGTTATTTTTCACTCCCCCCCCTCATTTTTTAACTCCGCAGGAATTAAAGAAAAAATATCCCATCTCCTACTATTAATATAAATAAAAGATAATAATAATAATAAGTAATATAAAAAATTCCGCAGCGGAACAGTAAGATCGGAGCCCGTTTTCCGCTGTCGCTATCGGTTACGACATCAATACAAAGAAAAGAAAAAGGCGCTGGCCTTCTAAACGGCGCGGTAAATCGGGGAGCCGCATTCCTTCCAAACTTCTCCAACTTGATTTTCTTTTCTCCCCCCCCCCCAGTAAACTCTTCTTAACGATAGCTGGTGACAGACACGTCAAAAATAACAAACCCAGTCCTATGGAATACCCATCAATAATTTACCGCCCCCCCCCACCAGAGACACCGCGTTTCGCAATAATGAAAAATATACGATTTTAAAAATAAATAATAGGCTCTTGTCAGCCCCGCCGTAGCCGGGCGGCGGAGTCTTGACGGATTGACTGAATGCTCGTAGACATCGTCTCTCGTCGGATCAAAGTGGAAGGGCTCTGCTCGCCCAAGGCCACGTGCAATTTATTTAAAGAAAGTGCGTGTATCCCAGCAGGTAACGGCACTGGGCCGAGATACGCAGACAATCCGAGCTTTGAGGTTCTGCTGATTCCAGGGGGGGGGCACAAATGAGATTTATTTTCTCTCTCCTTCATTAAATGATTAACCCCTTTGTGGCTCAGACGCAGAATGTTTTCTGTATTTACAGCGTTTTTCCGATGGATACAGTTTATGGGACGAAGCCTCGAATCCCCCAAACCGTATACCCTTATAGGACTCACCATACCGGACAAGTGTCCTGTTTTCCACGGGGTAGTCCCAATTTTTAGGCACTGCCCACCAATGCCACTGACGTGCCCCGACTGTCCGAGGGGGCTGTGAAATCAATCTTCGTCCGGCCCAGCAGCCCTCTGTCTACCTCTGGTGCTTTTGTTTGTCGGTGTCACAGTTTGGGGGTATTTATAAGAAATGATCACTTAAAGGAAGCTGAGATCGGTGGCAGCCTGTGGCAGAGCCAGCATAATCTGATCAATTTCCCCCGTTCCTGATGTTCTCTCCCTTTTCCTCCCTCCCACCCTTGCAAAGGCTGCCTGAACCAATCAGAAGCAATCAGCAACTTAACAATAGGGGAGATTGGGGAGGAATAATCCTGCAGATCCTGAGAACAGAATGTTCTATTTCTATTATATATATGAATGACTCAAATGAGAGACGCGAGTAACCTCTTAATACAAGGAAATGATACATTATGGCTGCTTATAGAAATATACGGGATCTGTTACAATGTATATAACCAGAAATTCCATACAATGCCTGAAGCGGTAGTATTATCATATATCCCAAGTGTCCCTGGTTAGTCCAGCCAGTCCCCCTCTCAAATCCCTGCGCCCCTCTCCCCCCCTTTCCACCCCTGAGGGTATTAGAGGGTTCTACAGTCATAAAACTTTATAAATAGTTAAAATTTAGTAAGAAAAAAGAAAAACTTTATCTCAGCCGTAAAGCAGCTGGAATTATCTCCCCGAATAACCTTGCCGGTCGCTCGCTGTATGCGGATGACGCTGGTCTGTCTAATTACTTTTATTATAAGGTCGGCTTTCCTGTCCAGCTTCGGCCCCCGTGTCCACCTGCAGCTCCAGAGGAGCCGTTTCACCATCAAAGGCCCTTTCCGTTCAGGGCGACGTTCTCTGCAGCGATTCGGCTTCCTCCTCACCTCACAGTCCGAGGCCTTCTACCGAAATATATTATTCAACAAGAACTCAGTCAATTAATTTCCCTAAAGGTCTCGAGAGACGATTCCTGTCCTTCCTGAGGTGACCTTGGAGGAACGAAGTTATAGCGAATTGAGATAAATGTATATTTTTCGTATTAGCTCTGGATGGAGACATCGTCCAGCCGTCTCCCCTGTCTAACGGTACGGGGTTAATCGTGTTTGTTGCGGGGCCAATAAATAAAGGGCCAACGCTTGCCCTGTATAATGTCTAGATAAATCAGTGACCGGCCCCCTGTATAATGTATAGATAAATCAGTGACCGGCCCCTGTATAATGTATAGATAAATCAGTGACCGGCCCCTGTATAATGTATAGATAAATCAGTGACCAGCCCCTGTATAATGTATAGATAAATCAGTGACCGGCCCCCTGTATAATGTATAGATAAATCAGTGACCGGCCCCTGTATAATGTATAGAGAAATCAGTGACCGGCCCCCTGTATAATGTATAGATAAATCAGTGACCGGCCCCCTGTATAATGTATAGATAAATCAGTGACCGGCCCCTGTATAATGTATAGATAAATCAGTGACCGGCCCCCTGTATAATGTATAGATAAATCAGTGACCGGCCCCCTGTATAATGTATAGATAAATCAGTGACCGGCCCCTGTATAATGTATAGAGAAATCAGTGACCGGCCCCCTGTATAATGTATAGATAAATCAGTGACCGGCCCCCTGTATAATGTATAGATAAATCAGTGACCGGCCCCTGTATAATGTATAGATAAATCAGTGACCGGCCCCCTGTATAATGTATAGATAAATCAGTGACCGGCCCCCTGTATAATGTATAGATAAATCAGTGAGCCGGCCCCCTGTATAATGTATAGATAAATCAGTGAGCCGGTCCCTGTATAATGTATAGATAAATCAGCGAGCCGGCCCCTGTATAATGTATAGTTAAATCAGTGAGCCGGCCCCTGTATAATGTATAGTTAAATCAGTGACTGGCCCCTGTATAATGTATAGTTAAATCAGTGAGCCGGCCCCTGTATAATGTATAGATAAATCAGTGACCGGCCCCCTGTATAATGTATAGTTAAATCAGTGACCGGCCCCTGTATAATGTATAGTTAAATCAGTGAGCCGGCCCCTGTATAATGTATAGATAAATCAGTGACCGGCCCCTGTATAATGTATAAATAAATCAGTGACCGGCCCCTGTATAATGTATAGATAAATCAGTGACCGGCCCCTGTATAATGTATAGATAAATCAGTGACCGGCCCCCTGTATAATGTATAGGGAAATCCTTTTTAGGGCTGTAGAACCCTCAAAAGAGGGCAATCAAGGGATGAAAGTGGGGCATCAGTCATTTGGGAGAGGGACTGGACAAGCTAAACAGGGACACTTGGCACTTTTCCCATACTTCATCCTCCCCTGCACCCAAACCTTGATATTTTTAAAAAGCTTGCAGTCTGCTTTGCCGGCCGGTGTGGCAGAGCCTGGGTGGTCTTATACAGAAGGGCCGGTGTGCGGCCCCCAGTGAAATGACTCAGAAGGCTCTCATTTATTTGTTCTTCCCAATTACTGGGCTTTTCGGGCAGGAAATGAGCTTTTGTTTGCAGTTATTTGCATGACGCGTTTCTTTCGCTGGTTACTTTGTTTCTCCATCCTGGAAAGGAATTGAAGAGCAATAAATATTTGAACGGCTGCGTCGCCCCCCCTGCCCCCCCCCCGGCGCGGTCTGCCCTCTGACAATAACCTTTTCACCCCACAAGCTGCATTTATAAGGAGAGACAGGTAAAAGATCCCCAAAATAATTACTGCTTTTACAATAAATTTATCATAAAACCAGGAAGGTCCCAAATTTCCAAAAAAATTCCTTCTAGCTTTATAATAAAGAAATAATAAATTAACTTTATGGAGGAACGGACTTCATTAGCATCGCCATAAAGCATCAGCTCAGTGCGGTGTTGGACCCGGGAAAGTCACCAAAAATGTCACATGACTGACAGCAACGGCGGCTCCCGGTCTGCAGATAAAGGGGGTTTATTGGAACAAAATGAGATAAAAACAAGTTATAGAATGAAACTAAAGTTGCAACTTCTTTAATATGTATTCTTCAATTAAATTACTTACCTTTCAGAAAAGCTTCGGTTCCAGAGCTGCAATATAACACTTTTTTATTCATCATTTTATTTATCATTTTTATATCTACAGCAAGTGCTTTTGGTTTTTTAATAGTTGTTTATTACATGTATATATATTTATATAAAAAAATCAAATCATTCCGATACAATATGGCTCCTGCTAAAAAAAAATAAATAAAAAGTACTTAAATAAATAAAAATAAATTCTAATTCTCAATATTTTGTGGACAAATTAACCCCCCCCCCGTTCTACATCATCCGCCAACCACTGAACCGCGCGGGATTAGCAGATTCTCATTATAATCGCTAAATGAATATCCCTTCCACTTTTGCCGCATATTATAAATATGTTTTGCATGATTAGCGCTTGGCGGGATTTAAGTCTCTCCCAGGATTCGGAGGTCAGTCCGTTCAGAGCCCGGCTCGTCTCGCGGCGCGCGTTAACCGCAAATCCGTGTCATATTAGGTGGAACAAGATTTCTTTTTTTTTTTTTTAAACCGCGCAGATGTTGATTTAAAATATTAATAATACGTCTTTATCAGGAGTTGTCTGGGAAAAGCAATTTTCCAATCAAACGCGGGCTTCCCCCCTCTCCGCGATCTCGCGTGCCCACGGAGGAGCTCGGTATAAACTTCCGTGTAATTTCACAATTAGCCTACAGCGAGAAAACAAACCCTTCATGTAGCTGCGTTTGTCTAATCGCTGCTTTGCGCTCAGCGTATTCTCATATACATCGGTTAAACATCTGTGGCCCGAGGTGGAACCGCATCTTGTCCTCGTATTTGGGAAATTGCAAGAAAAGTATCTGAGACAAATCATCGGTAATTGAACCGAGCTTGAGAGAACCGCGGAGAACGAGAGTCAAACCATTCCGGTCATCGCCCCTGAGTCCGAGCGGGGTTTACTTATCATTTATTTCATATCGTCTGAAATCATTTTCTGAAACTGGCATTTAATACAGAAACATAGAACTTGCCGGCCGATCGGCCCCCATTTGGCCCGTCTGGTCACCTGCTACTCCTGCTTCAGTCGTTGGCCTCGTCTTAGATTCAGGAGCCGTATGTCTATCCCATACATGCTTAAATTCCCTACCACTTATGCTGGGAGGCTGTTCCGCTTATCTACTACCCCCTTCAGTAAATTAAAAGGTCCTTCTCATTTTATCTAAGCTTCTGACCCTCTCGGTTGAGGTTGTTCTAACATTTCTGCAGCAAAGTTGCCTCTTTAAAAGCATGGTGTACTTTTATTAAGTACGCAAAACTATGAGAAAAAACATTAAAAAGTTCTGTGTCGGCAGAATCGGCATCCTGTCACATGCAGCCCCATATGCAAATGTTTTTTTAAATTGTAACAGAATAATAATAGTAATAATAATAATAGTAATAATAATAGTAATAATAATAATAATAATAGTAATAATAATAGTAATAATAATAATAGTGATAATAATAATAATAGTAATAATAATAGTAATAATAATAATAATAGTAATAATAATAGTAATAATAATAATAATAATAGTAATAATAATAGTAATAATAATAATAGTGATAATAATAATAATAGTAATAATAATAGTAATAATAATAATAATAGTAATAATAATAGTAATAATAATAATAGTAATAATAATAGTGATAATAATAATAATAGTAATAATAATAGTAATAATAATAATAGTAATAATAATAATAATAGTAATAATAATAATAGTAATAATAATAATAGTAATAATAATGGTAATAAATGATAACAGAGTACTAAAGTGTCATGTTAGTTTAATGCGTAGATTTGCATGTTTCAGTGTAATTGCTGGTAATTTGGTCCTCTTTGTTTCTGAATAATGTCTAAAAATACCGTGTCATTTCTGGCACCCGGTAAATCAGAGCGCAACACGGACATAACCGGATAAAGCACAAGTTGCGTAGTCAGTTGAGTCAAGGGATAAACTAGAGGCTCATCTTCGCTCGCATGTTAACCCTTGCAAAACAGTTTGCGAGCTGTTGGTGAGGGAATGCACTTAGATTTTGTGAGTTTCAGGCGAGAGCATGTGGGTTGAATGAAAACCTGCATGTCCAGCAGCCCACCCCCATAATGTATATATTAAAAAAGTCTACTAAATAAATGCATTTTAAAATAAACATAACAGGGCTTTCAAAGATCCCCTATTAACCAAGTAGGGTGACAATAATGAGAGACGGAATTGTTCCAGAGGTGGAACTGATCCGGAGATGGAATGGTTCCAGGCCCAGAAAGATATGGGTGGATGAGTTTGGGGTGGAAGAACTTGGTCGGCCGCACAGATCCCTGACCTCAACCCCATCCAACACCTTTGGGATGAACCGGAACGGAGATTGCGAGCCGGGCGTCTCATCCAACATCAGCGCCTGACCTCACAGACCCTCTACTGGATGAAGGGGCAAAAATCCCACAGAAGCTCCCCAAAATCTTGTGGAAAGCCTTCCCAGAAGAGTGGAAGCTGTTATGGCTGCAAAGGGGGGGGGGGCGACTTCATATAAATGTCTGTGTATTTAGAATGTGATGTCATCAAAGTCCATGTTGGTGTAATGATCAGGTGTCCCAATACTTTTGTCCACTTAGTGTATGTCCTCTGCCTTCTCCCATCTACCGGAATCTTAGTTCTAAAATATCCGGTGAATCCAGTCCTGTACTGCCCTAATTTAATTTTCTAAATTTAAATTTCATTTGTCCCCATAAAATTATAAAATTTGAATATTTCAGGATTTAAAAAGAATGGAATTTTAACAGAAAGCGACAATAAATAGAATATTAAGCATTTGAGTAGAATTCCTAATCTCTGCCTTCCCGGCACTTACAGGGTTAAGTCGAAATAAGGTTTTATCAAGTTTTGTTGACTGGAGGCAATTGAACCCTTTGTCTGTTAAGTTATATTAACCCCTGACTTACTGGAAGGGCTATCACTTTGATTTGAAATAGAACTGATGTCTCAGCTAAAAATCCTCAGAGAATGTATTTTTTTTTCTTTTTTTTTTTATTTCAATTCCCTTAAAAACTCCTTTTCTTAGCGAAAGCAGCAGATAGCCGAGATCAAGCAGGGGAGACGATGTTGTCTGAAAAGTTTAGCTAATATAAAAAGGGTACTTTTCAGTTCTTTCTGTCCTCCCCCTGGTGCGCTGCTGTGATTAGTATCAAATGCTCCGTGGCTGTGATTTTTGTCCGGCTTAAATAGATTTATCCCAGAGATAGTCCTTTGTGAGCTAACAATGTGAGCCGTGGTCCGGTTGGTTGTATTGTTAAATGGAAGAACGGCTTCGCTGCTTGTCGCAAAGACGCCTGCGTTTGGTCTGAATGTTTCTTGAGAGAAACCTTTTCTGGACTCTGCGTGTATTGTAATGTGATCCAGGAACACGGGAACAGAAGGGGGGGGAAAAAAGACCAGGAAAATGTCACAAGCGGAATCAACGGCGATCAAAGATTCTGTTAACTCTATGGCTACCGGTGCCGCACGAGGCAACCAAAACGAAGGCATGTTTAGGTTCTTAAA